>NW_009609124.1:62649-69052 GCF_000690535.1 Cariama cristata
CCTTGATAGTAGGAGGTGTCTGTGGTTGTGCAAGCAGCGTACGTATTTTTTTTTTTCCCCTCTGTGAGTTGGATATTTATTCATATTTCAGAATATACAGCATATAAGCCTGATAAAAATATGTATATATTTTTATAGATATGTAAAATGAACCCCAGCTCTATCTGGTACACTGTATTCTGGTGATTCACATTTTATTTTTAAATGCCTTTTTCCTCTGTAGTTAGAGATATGAACAATCTATTCTCTTAACAGGACTGCTCATTTATCAGGTGCTCGTTCTTCACTGCATAAAAAAGGTTACCTTCTTTTTTCTCGCATAAAAAGGTTCCATGTATTTCAAGTGTCATTAGTAGCAGAGCTTTAATGTCAAGGTTACTGCACCTTAACTTTCAGCTACATTGAATACAATTATAGACAAACTCTTCAGAGAGATTTCAGAGAAACACTTGGAGTGATAAGTCACGCTGGCGGTCTCTGCATAGTTGATGGTATGCAGGAATGGGAATTTCTGTTACGTTGGTTCAAACAGTCTCCCATAGTCATTGCAAAGAAAATGATAGCCGTGCTTCAGTGTCTCAGAGGGCTGAGAAACAACTAACATAAGGTAAGAGAAAGTATGGTCATGAAATTAATTGTTAGTAACCTCTTTCTCCTGTTTACTTGCAAGTGAGACCTTTTATTTCCCTTCATATCCTTGCAGCTGGGTTTAGTGCAAGTATTTAAATATTTTGGTTAAACAAAACACAGAATAGTCAAAATTATTTTTAAACCGTGATGTGGAATTTGTATAGAGTAGACACAGGAGATGTAGTTGGAGGATACTTGTTGAGGCCTTGTAGAGCAAATCTGGGTAATCCTGGATGGATGGGCATCCTGGGTGATGCCTAGTCATTCCCTGAGCAGTCTGACTGACACATGCTGCCATCATAAGGGAAGGAATCTTGGTCATTTCCATTACAAAACATGTGATTTTCTCCATCATCGTATTCCTTTCAATTTCTGCTTTGGTGACAGCACTGTCATCCAATCCACAAATTAGTCCTTTAGTTCGTACCTCATCTGTTGAGTTTTTTCATCAACGTACCTTATTCAGGTCTGAGTCTTACTGTCTTTCCTTGCATCGTCTATCCTACCATCCCATTTTTTCCAAGGCTACGCTACAGGAGCTGTTGCCAAAGCTTTTGATCACCTCCTATCTTGCCTTTTTTAGATTCCTGTCTACAATACCTGCAACTTGCTCACTTCAGTAAGCCAAAGAGAAGACCTTTATGCTAGCTGTATTTTAAACTCTTCTTTTGGCTTGCTGTTCGTCCACCCCATCAGGTTCAAATGTCTTATTTTTACCTTCGGTTTTTAAAAGTGTGGTACTGCTGTTTTAAGGAAACAGCGGTGGTTCTGTTGTTTCTAGACCACCGGTAGTTGTGCAGAGGTGGGCTTGCTTGTGATCAATGTTCCTGGAATTGGCCACTGGTCTTCCATTTTTTAATTAACATTACAGAATTGAAACTTACTCTGAATTGCCCAGGAACTTAGTGTGAAAATAACTATAGAAAATTTCTGCATAATGCTTGCTACGTTCTGCTTAGACCTTTAAATTAGCCTGATGCCCTTTGCATTTTATAATGAATCAGAGGCTTGCGTTTGTTTCACATTGCACAAGTTTCATACTTGTTTCATATTTGCTGGTGTCTGCTTGCAAAAATGCCACCTTGTTGAGGTAAGTGGTTTCATCAGTGATAAAATAAACTGTACGAATGGCAGGTAGTAGAATGAACTTGATGCAAAATATTGTTGTTGATAGACAACTGTTTACTGTATTTAGTTATCGAAGTACCTGTTCAGTTATGATAGACTTGCATTGACTGGAATTAATGGATTTCTTTTTAATTTTGTAAGTGGCTTTTTTTTTTTTAAAGACCCTATTAAATAAAACATGCTTTTTATCTTTCAAACAATTGCAAAACACAGATAAGATTGGTTGGCTAGTTTAACTAGGAAATTTTCTAGGTGGGATTCCCAAACTGGAAAACGGTGTTACATTGCTCCGTGTTCTTTAGCCACTGCCTAAGCGTTCACTGAGGATGCAGGGAGTCCAGGTTTGGCTCCTTCAAGTATTTGAAAGGATGCAAATCCCCAGTACTATTCTGCCTGAATTTTCAGAGAAATTGTCTTCCCACAGAGATGTAAGACACTTAGGTCAGGAATACCTGAGTATGTAACGTTGTTAACCTCCCAGTAGCTTTGTGGAGCAGGAACTGGAGTCCAGGTGTCCCACCTTTCTCTCCCATAACCTCCTGGAGATTGACTGACTTTTTTCACTCTTTTGCCATCTGGCTAAATGAATAATTCAGCGTTTTGTGTAACGGCAGAATAGCTCAGCAGGAGTGGCCGAGGATGGAGGTGTAAGGATACCCTGGCCTTGTAAACCAGGTGGTTGCCTCATGCGAGACCTAGATTTTCGAGTGATGCTCCGCATGCTTCAGAAGAGTCGCTTGGACTGAAAAGCTGGTTCTCTGCGGTCATGTTGTCAGGTGGCACTTCCAGTGCTCAAGTCCTCCCTCTCTCAGCTTTTTGACTTCCAAATGCTGGCTGTCAGTTGGAGTTTGGGGGACATTGGCGTGTTTTTAAGCGATAAACATATCCTTGGTTGGGCTGACAAATTTTCACATTTACCCTGTTAGATCTTTTCACACACATACCTTCTGTAAACACAAAAAGACAGGAAAATAAATGTCTCCAACGGTGATTTTCTAGCTGGAAGTCAACATATGCAGCTGGGTAGAAAGGCACTTTAAATCATCTTTTAGGTGTTTTCTCAGAGATGGCACTCTGGTTATTTGAGACAACTGTTTTTCCAACCTGCTGTGAAGGATGAATTGCCTTTTGGACACTTAAATATTTCCATGCTGTTAAAGCAGCAAATTGAAAAGCAGATGAGAAAGTTCAAAGCCAAGGCTGAAAGTTCAGTTTCAACTTTTAATTTTATGACTTTTGTCACTTTGTGTCACAACCTAACTGTTGTTTTCACTTAGTGTTATTAATTAAGTAATACAGAGTTTCCTCGTTTAAAATAGGCTATCTTTCTTCTCTGCAAATGACAGTGAATTTCCTTCTTTTTAGTATCCCATATTAGATAATAGGTGAGAGAATAATAGATTCCAGGGACCTTTGATCCACCATTACTGTAAAATAAAAATACAACTTAATTTTTTTTTTTTCCATCTGACCATAATGATTTTAACCTTGTGTACTAATTTGAATGGGCTTGTGGGGGCAGAGTCTTAAATGAGACACAAATGAAGGAAAAATTGCTAATGCTGCCACTGTATATCTAATGAGCACTGTGTAATAAACCATAACCTCTTCAACATTTCTGTGGAAAATGGTGTGATTATTTTGGATGGCTGGCCCTTTGTGTATGGCTCATTACCATCTGGCATAATGTGTATTGATATAGCCTGTAATTGTCAACTCTTATTTGACATGCTGCCTTTAATAAATGTGACTTGCATGGCTAGAACCCCCTAATGGTTATATGAAAAACTGTAATTAAAGAAAATATGTATACTTAGGTAAAATACACACCCTTATATACATAAAATAATTCTGTAGATAGTCTCTGTTTTTCTTTATCTCCTGTTCTTTGTAGGACTACTTGTATGTATTCCCGGGTTAGTACAGCGCCAAATACATTGCATTATCAATGTAGATACCTAAATGTGTGAAGACAGACATGAATCCTGAATGTAGGTTGTTTCCTCTTGCAGAATTTGCTTAAAATGAATTTTGAAATGTTTATTCCCTAAGTGCCGTTAGATAGAATTAATATACCAATGGTAATAGAACGGGTTCCCAGCCTGCCTGTGGCTTCAGATGCTCCTACACTGGGAATGGGAGGTAACTGTAATGTGCAAAGTGGCTCTGGTTTCAATGTTTCTCCTGAATAAGGTGGCTGAAATAAATGCATTTGGAAATCCCAATGCTGAAAGCATCTATGCCTCCTTAAAAGAAAATGGGCTTCTGGCCAATCGTAAGTTTCCAGATAGGAGGACCAACATCATCTGCTGCCAAATCTAAGTTGTCTTTTGTTTCTTTTCTGAAAAGTTTCCTTCCCTTGGCTTTACGGTTGAGGAACACATGAATAGCTAAGAGACATCAGTTTGATAGTTGGATTGTCTTGCAATACTAAACAGGCCATAGGATTTCCCCAACTTTAATCAGCTTTAGTACTTGTGCTGAAATGCGATTTCATCAGCTGTTACCTTCCGTTGTGCTGTTGTTGGAGAGTCCATCGTTGCTCTTTGCAATAGATTTTGGAAAGTGCCTTCACCCTATTCTTCTCTGGATATGCTTAGGTTCAAGCTCTGGATCTTATCCAGAGTATTTTCTTCTCTTGAATTTGTTTTCTGTAGTGTAGATACTTAAACTTTCTTCAAATGGCTATGACCAAGTCAATCTATAGTTTCAATATCAAACTTCTCCTTACGTTAAATATATTTAGTTTCTCACTTTGTCTGTTTTCTTTACTCTGTTAGTATGATTCTTCTCAGCTTTTTCCTGCTTTCCCAAGTTCTTGAATGCAGTTTCCCAGTAATGATTTATACTGGCATCAGAAAGCCACGGTTCACAGAAACACTACTTTTGTTAGTATTCTTCCCTTAAATCGTCAGTGGACCCTACTAGCCTTTTTGACCACAGTGGTATCCTGTATCTCAGCTGATTATCTGGGACGATCTGGGCCTTCACCCTTCTTCCACCCTTTTCCAAAGGGTGTTTTCTTCCTGAAAGACTTGGAAGTATTTTCTTCCCGGAAGAGTCCCTAATTCTGTACGTCTATGGTCTGCTTTCTGTAATTCTAGCTGAGATCTTCTGATTGATCTTTTTTTGTAATGCATAGTTTAGCTTGAACAAAGCATATTGAACCTGCTCGGTTGACTCTGTATTGAGGGTGGTTCGTTCTCGTTGCTGTTTATCAGTTATGTCATTCCTCTTCTGTTGCCTTCTCTCCTGAGTGCAAGTTCTCTGGACATATGAACTGTAAAATCTTAACCACCGCTGCTACGCAGGAGCATTATGATTCACTACTGGGTTAGAAGATATTTATATCTGGTTCTGTAAATATATTACTTAAAAATATAATGGGCTTTCTAAAATCCTATGCCTTTATGTTATTATGTTTCTGCTCAACCTTACCTAATGGACTAATGCAGTTCTTAAAATTCTTCTTGGCTTTGAGGGTTTTTTAGTATATCCTTTTTAAATTGCCTTTGCTCAGCTCCCTGTCCATCTCTACATTTTCTTATTCGTTCCTTTACCAATTTTCTTCCTTGCCTAGTTTCTCTGATTTGCATTTGTTGGTATCAAGTTTTCCAGTTTGCTTGAGCTAGAGAGGGAAGGAATTGTAGCTGGTTTGGCTTTGTCTAAGCCACGATTTTTTGGCGTTTTGTTTTTAATCAACATAGTCTTTTTAACTGGGGAATTACGGCTTTTTGGTCATATAGCAAAATATTCTTGAATAGTTTCCAAAAAGTATTCACATTTTTCTGTTTAATTTATCTAACTGATTCAGCTTGTTTTATCATTGAAAATATTGCTGATGTATAATATTGTATGCCTCTGCATATTATGTCGTATTTATAAAGAATGTTTATATACTGGCTTTGATTATATTGTTTTCATATAACAAATATATTGAGATCAAGTTCACTTGTACCTAAATTTTTAGTTCTGATATGAAATCTTTGCAGCAAATTAAATTTTTAATAGAGAGTTCAAGTGGAATGCAACATTTCTTGAGCGAGGAAATTTCCTTTTAGAAATTCAAGCTACTGACAATACATTATATTGCTAATATACATTATTCAGTATTCTCATGTAATATCTGCATCATTATTTACAAAACAAGAGAAGTAAACATCTTAGCTCTTGCTAAGACCTGATGTAATACTTGATAAGGTCTACATAGCTGTTAATATAACCTATAGCAGACACCAACTAGAATTTCGGCTTGTCTTTTATTATAATAATTGCCTTATAAAAAGACAATATTGCATTTGACAGCTTTACTTCACTTTGGAAATGTGAATCTGCCCATAGGGATAACCAGTGATTTTAAAATGGGAATTATGGTATGTGATTTTAATAAATTTGACAATATGCTTATAAATGAGAAGCTCTAGTTTTTATTACTGATTTTTTTTTAGCAACAGTATTCAAGTAATCCAAGAAATCTTTTTCCAGATATCTTACTATTTTTTTCTTTACATTTGCAGGTGCATACTCTTCATTTTTTTCCTTTGGTTTGATTAGTGAGGTGAGGCTAGCCAGCCCTTCAAAAAAAAAAAACCACAACAAACCACAGAAGCAAAACCAAACACCACCACCTCCCCCCCCAAACAAA
>NW_009609124.1:69083-69932 GCF_000690535.1 Cariama cristata
CAACCCCCCCCCAAAAAACCCCCAACCGATCAAAAAAAAACCCAAACAAACCATAAAACTCTGAACTGTAAAACTACTCTTTTTTTAACAGCACTTATTTAAGTACTGTTTCATGTCTAAGTCTACTTTTCTTCTCTACCAGTGTAGAAAGGGTCTCTAAGAAAAGGAAAAGTAATTGATGTCTGCATTTTTAACACTTTCTAGTGCTTATGAATATGAAATAAGATGCAAAACTCTTTAAGTTTCTCATATCCTTGTCTATGGGGCTTAAAGAATATACCTAGCCTTGCCACCACATCTCACATCTGAGCAATGCAAATACTCTTTTAATACCTGTCCCTTGCAGAGTGTCCTTTGCCTCCTTCTCGCTATTGAAGTCCTAACATTTCAAGATTTGTCTTTACAGCGAGTGTATCTGGATTCTTACTTTGTCAGCCCAGCTGACTTGCTCCTCATCTGTTCACACAACTGGATTGTCACTGGTTTTCTGGATCTTACAATGATTAGATGCTTCTTACTGTGCAGCTTCCTCTTGATATTCTCTTCTTTATTGGTCCCAGCCTGCATGTCGGCCTCCAAGTCCTGGAAAATATAAGTTTCACTGACTTGATTCTGGTGGTATCTTTTCTGCTCGCTTCTCTGATTAACACTTTTTCTTTTTAAACTGAACTCGAGGTAGTGATTCTTACCAGGTCTTAGTCTAGATTTTCTCACCTGCCCCCCAGAATTGATGCTTTTGCTTCCAGACTGAGAATATTTTTCTTTTAGCCTGTACAATTTGTAAGGGGAATTGCTGTGATGGTGCCATCCAGCACAAGAAAAACATAGAATCATTATGGTTGGAAGAGA
>NW_009609125.1:0-23361 GCF_000690535.1 Cariama cristata
GCCTTTGGGGCAATGGGAGCATCGTCCCAAACTCATGCCTTGCCCTGTGAGGCTGTGCTTCCTCCTGCCGCCCCACGTCCAGCCGCCCTGGGGCTTGCAGCTCCGCGCCACCATAACCAGCTACACTAGCCGCAGTGCAGTGAAGCTTCTTTCAGTCACTCTGTTGGTCCCTTCGTTACCTGAATGCTGCCCAGTACACCTGAATCAGTACTGCCAGACTGGTGTTTCTCTGCCATGTACCACCAGCCTCCTCGCTGACCTGCCGCGGAGCCCAGGTCGGCTGCTGCAGAGGAGGGAAAGCGTGGGTTGTGCTCTTGGAGCTTGTCTGAAGGGACCTCAGGCAGCACTGTGTACAGACCCAATGAGTCTCGTGTTGTCCGCTGGCTCCAGATATGCACTACCTCAAGGCCAGGAGAAACTTGCTCCTACCACCCTTCAGCACCCTGTGGCCAAGCTTGGTGGATGAGCTGCTTCATCACCATGCTGGCTACCACTTGAGAAGAAAGTTTGCAGAGCAGCCAGCTCTCTGAGAAGGACTGTTAGATTCCCCCCACCCTGCCCTATCCTGTTGTTAGTTCGCAGTATCATAATGTTCTTTGCTAAAAATCTACCAATTTCCACTTTTCCCTACTCTGCCAGCTGAGGTCAAGTTCTACTAAAAAGTAGGTAGCGTGACACCTGTTTCCAGTTCCTACAGGTTACTTCTCTGTCACAGCCCTTGTTAAAAAATAGATATAGTTTTGATATACTAGCTTTGACTAGAACCAAAGACAGATGAAGAGATAAAGAACTGAACAGATTCAGCTAACCAGGAGGTAGATACAGTCTAAGAGCTTTTTGCAAGATTTGAGATTACAATCTAGAAATAAGCAAGGTCCTTCAGTCTAAGAAGAGGCAGAAGTACAGGCTTTCAGTGTAGGCGAGCAACTTAGGTGTCCGCATTGGCCTTATGCAGACTGTACTGCTGTGTCCACTCTGCTATTTTCACCTATCCAAGCTAAGTAAAAGGGGGAGGGGAACCTAACTTGAGCATGTTCACCTGTCCTGCAAGACTGCGCTGTTCTCAGTTAAACTGTCACAGATACATTGTTCTCCCATACTCCTGCTGCACTTCAGTATGTTTCTTCACTGGCAACTCGTTGGAAGATACTCCAGTGATACTAATATAGTTCTCCAGGACTGATCTGAAGCACATGAAACAATGCCAGTAGTGCAAATGGAGTAGACAGGCCCATACATGCTTTGTATTTGATTCACAGCACAGTCATGCCTGCCCACGCAGCTCCACCTGAAACTTAGGTTACCATTACATCAGAATTTTATACTGTTCACGAGAATTATACAACTTATCATCCTCGTTGAAGACATGAGTCCCTTTCTATTTTTCAGCTCCAAAGGCAATCTCTTTGAGATGTCCTTTTGCTTAGAGCAGCAGACTACCTCCATTTGAAAACTAGTTTTTAACCAGTATTATTTTATGACAGAATACCATCGGATACATAGTATATGAGGATAGCTAACACATAAGTTCTAGAAACATGGTCCTTAAAGATGAGAACCAGTCCTTAAAGATGAGAACCAGTTACACTATTCTGTAGGAGCCACACACCTGCGCAGTTACACACTGCCAGTTCTAGCTACAGAGAATAAAAACTTGGCCTGATCCCTTACATTCTTGTAGAAACTGTTAATGGACTACAGGACCAGCACTTTTAGAGTTAGGCCGGGTAAATCACACCAATGTGCAGAGTTTGTAGTCACGAGTAGTTAATCTACGCGTAGGAGACATAACTGCATGAGTCAAAGGTTCTGTTAATATACTCAGCAAGTTCACGACCAAGGTCTAGTTCAACACCACATTGTCATTATTAGTTCTTGGCAGGTTTCATTCATATTGTTGTATTCTTTCCTCCCCACCAAGTCCTTTTTAGCTCATTTATACTCTTTTGGGCAGATTTAAGGCTATATCTATCAGTGACTTTTCTCTGGTCAGAACAAATATGCATGTTACAATAATCATAGTAGAGATAACTACTACATCATATCATTCCTGACCCAGGTAGCTAAGGCATGAAAATTGCTACTAAAGTCTGAGGTTACAAGTCCTGTGAACGGCAGAGCCACTACTGAGTTTTGCTTGGTCTTTGACAGGCTGCCACAGGGCAAGCTCCCATTTAAGTCATTGTAATAATAGTCAAAATGGTATTGCAAAGCCACACACCCCCATTGGCTTTAATCAGTTTAATCATTCTTCCCCTTCTCCCTTGAAATATAAGCATTAAAGAAAAGCCTTGCAAATTCCTCTTCCTCTTACAGTTTTTCATTTGTAAAAAACTAAACAAAACAAAACCCACAACATCTGAAGGAACAAGGACAAGAATTAACAGGTCTTAATCCTCTGAGAAGAGAAGCCTGCTGCAGTTCCCTGCCAGCTCTTCTATCCATTTGAATGTAAGTATCTTGGCAGCAAGAACTGGGAAGACTATGACCTGATAGCTAATCTTTCTGAAACAATTCAGAAAGCATTCCAGTGGACGTGTGGAAAGGATTTTGCTGAGATCTGACAGACGAGGCAAGTCCTTCCCAGTCTGTTTCTGCTCTGGCTGGCACAGCTATATAGAATTTCCACCCAGGAAAAGCCTGCCTGCATTTCCCCCCATCTTCAGAGCCATCACCTCTGTTAACACTACCTGGATATTTGATAGCTCTGTTAGTGTTTCCTTCTGCAGTACAGCTATTCACTGGGAATTTGCATCAGTATAAGATTTCATGGGACAATGAGGAAAAATAATTTTTCTTTTGAGCTTCTGTAATCAAATACAGATCTGACAAAGATCAAAAGTCCTATTCTGCCCCTCACGATCAGATAATACAGAAGAATAAAATCAACTTCAGTGTAAACACTGATCTAGCTTTCTTGAGGACTAGAAAATAGTCCTTGAGAATAGGCTAGCTGTAAAAGAAGCGTAGGAAGTTGCCTTAGCACTTCTGCAGCTCACCCAAACAGAAGAACTGTAGATAACAATCATTAAACAATTAGCAGATTCCCTGATTGAGGTAGGGCAAGTAAGTAAGACAGAAACCAAGTCCCACCTAGTTCCAGAAGTACTGTTTCATAAACTACCTGTTAGAACAATGAGTACTCTGAGCAATACAAACTGCATGTCAATCTACTTACATAAATATACTGTGAAAGATTTGTTGAGAGACTAAGAATCGCCATGTTTGAGGAATACCTTTCAAGATGAAGAGACTGAAATTTGTCACTGCTGCAAGGAGTTAGAAGCCAGCTAAGCAGCGATACTAATTCACAAAAAGCCTATTACAAAAGCAAGATGTAACAAGAGAGAAAAAATAATGAGGGTGTATTTCCTTAAGTATTATAACAGCCATGCCTAACCTCTAGGCAATTAATTTTTTTCAGTCAGCACTAATTTTGCCAATTAAGAGGAAGGAACACCTCTTCTTGACAGGGACCAATATCAAAATATTGTTTCTTCCCACAAGCTGAGCTAGTCTGTGGCTCACAAACAGTGTTTCAGAGATTACTATAGCAACAGCAGTAACCCCTTTAGAGTTAAAGCACATAGGAGTGCATTGATGCACACATGTAGTTGTATGAGAAGGCTAAGGTTGATTACAAGATTATTTGCCTGTCAACTGCCCCCTTCCTGCACACACACACGGTCCTTTGCCACTATCCAGCCCTGCAACAAGAAGTCTCAGGTTTTACTTTAGTCTCTAGAGGGAATATTAACTCTTGGTCCCAGTACCCGTTTTCCCACATCCAGCTGTAAGGAGAGCTTAGCAAGCCTCAGAGCAGCCCACCTAGTCAAGTAAATGCAGCAGTTAAAGTCACTAAAAAAAGGAAAGTCAGTGTCCTCAGAATGTGTTCTCTGGCCTCAGGTCCCAACAAAAGGGCTTAAGGAACTGAATTAAGCACACCAACATACACTTTTTATGAAAGACGTAAAAGAAAGCAGCTTCTCCAAGACACCTCTTGGCATGCATGGAGGCAGTACTATGGCATAGAGTATTCATGTACTGCAGAGGCTACAGATAAGGACATCAAATAAAGCTTAAAGTACTGGGCTGTTACAGTTAGGAGTGAATGTTTTCTACCCTCAATAAGTTGTTTCATCTAAATTCTGTTAGACCTCTCAATAATTGTATTTGGAATTGAAGAACTTAGGCATTATTTCTTTGACAAATATATCGATGCAGTATATTTATTTAAATATTTAGACTTTCACTTTGAGAGAGCCACAGTGGTTTCAAACTCCCAGATCATGTTTCTGTACTTAAAAGTGGTAGCCATCTTGAAGTAGAACCACCATTTCTTTCAGTCAGACAGCCATATTTCCCTTCACTCACCATACACGCATGTAGCAAATATTGTAGTGGTGGAAAGACATACAGAACAGCTAGCTCACATGCTCTAGACTAGAAGACGGGTGATCAGGCAGTTACCCGACATTTCAGCATAAACAAGATCTTGAACAATATCCATAAGAAAGCTTCCTCTACTTAGGGAAGCCGTGCCCCTTTCCCAAAGCCAGGGAAAAGACAATAATAAACTTTGGACAAGGTATGGTGCTTTACCTCAGTTACCATGTGACTTGTTTCTGTGTACCTAAGTGTCCTGGTTTTGGCTGGGATAGAGTTTATTTTCTTCCTAGTAGCTGGTACAGTGCTGTGGTTTGGATTTAGTATGAGAATAATGTTGATAACACACTGGTGTTTTACTTGTTGCCAAGTAGTGCTTACCCTAAGTCACGGACTTTTCAGTTCCCCGTGCTCTGCCAGCAAGGAGGTGCACAAGAAGCTGGGAGGGAGCACAGCCAGGACAGCTGATCCAAACCAGCCAAAGGGATATTCAACACCATAGAGCGTCATGACCAGTATATAAACTGGGGGGTGTGGGTTGGCCGGGAAGTGCCGTTCACTGCTTGAGGACAGGCTGAGCATCCATCTTCAGGTCGCGAGCAGTTGTGTTGTACATCACTTGTTTCTCTTGGCTTTTATTCCTCTCTCTCTTTGTTATCTCCCTTTTCATTACAATCATTGTCATTATTATTTTATTTTATTTCCATTATTGAACTGTTCAATAACTGTTCAGCCCGCAAGTCTTACCTTTTTCTGATTCTCCTCCCCATCCCACTGCAAGGGGAGGGGAGGAGTGAGCAAGCAGCTATGTGGTACTTAGTTCCTGCCTGGGGTTAAACCACAACACTAAGACAGGTTGTATAAGTGAACCTCAGTGAAAGTATAATGCAATTAATGCACCTAGCTTTCAGTCAGCCTCTAGTGCTTTTACCAATGTATCTACACAGACTTTATTTGCATACTCGTTTCTAGCAACTGTTCTACAGGTGCCACCTCTAACTTACGGGCTATATTTGGATTATTTTGTGTATCCACTTACCATCTTCTTAAGGGAGAACACTAAACGTTGTCACTCAGAATGACTAGTTAAATTTTTTAGCCCTAGAAACTGGCATACCCCTCAACACTTACATACTACATCTCCCCTGCTCCTGGTGGAGTCAAGCTGTTCTTAGGCTGACACAATTTAAATTGGATGTATCCACAGCCAATGCACAACAGTGTAATAAGGTAAGTCACAGAATACTTCAGGTTTGAAGTGACCTCAGAGGTGACCTGATCCACCCACTGCTGACAGTGCAACCAGGCTCAAGGTTAGAGCAGGTTACTTATACTGCATTGTACACATGCCTTGACAGAGAACACCTAATACACCACGTAAATAACAGACTTCCATCAGAGTTTGAGTCAGACTCAATAGGATGATACATGAGGAAATCAGTAACCCATGCAGTGTAAAGAACAGCTATAAACAAACAAAAAACCAACAAAACACCATAGCATTTATCATCTCTTAGGAGGTTTTAAAGTCACCCCATTTTCTGTGATTCTAGACAACAAAGCCAAAGACCTACCTGATACTTCACTATATTTGGAAGCACAGGCAGGCATCCCATCATCTAAACTCCTTCTCCTCATTATATCTCTACTGATCAGCATTCTTTTCTCAACATGCATATCTCATCCCACCCCACTCTCTGACATTTCCATTCCATTCCATTCCCTTCCCTTTTCCCCCTCAAAAAAAAAAAAGGAAAATTTCCCTTTGTTTTTTTTTTCTGTGTATCTCCTCCTTTGCTCATTCTTCCAACCAACAGAATTTCCTAGTAGGTGCTTAAGGGGCCTCACCTATATCGCCTCCCATCAGGCCAGACGATTAACCCTTTCCTGTCCTACAGCAGATGGTACATTTATTTATCTTGGTATGCTATGTCTCACCTCTTTGCAGTTTTCTTCTCTTCTCTCCTCTCCTCTCCTTTACAACTAAGCAGTTCCCTGCTATTTCAGCAAGGTATTATCTGTATTTGTCTCAGTCTTATCTCTAAGCTTCTTCCTGTTTATCATTACATTTCATCTTACTTATTTTCACTGAAAGTATTTCGATGTTCCTTCTCCCAGCCTTTTCTCAAAGTGTATATTTCAGAGAATTATAGAGTAATCAAAGTCAGAAATTACCTCTGCAACTGTTCTCATCCAACACTCCGGTTTTTTTAAGATATAAAAAGCCACACTAAGTTATGGTGTTTGTTTAGAAAATAAAATACATTTATGTGTCATCATTCTCCCTGATACTAGTATGATGCTTGATGATCGCATGGTATATTGTGAATGACTGATCACCTCTTCTTGCAGAATGTCTTGTTAAATAAACCCTTAAGATGCTGGTGCATTGCTACCATTTAATATGGTTAATTTTTAATTCGCCCTTTTTTCCCTTTGAAACCTTTGATCCTTTTAACAGTCTAAACTATTTTGTCATGTGGTACTTTTATTAGTTTCGAGAAATGGAGCAGTTTACCTGTAAATCCTCTAGTAACTAGAGCAAATGGCACCTTTGAAATGATATTATTTATGTAGTTGAATCCTTTCCGTGTGCTATTTCTTCACATACTGTACTATTGGTACCAGAAAAAGCAAAAGAAAAAGGTCTAACTTCACCTTACAGAAATTTTCTTTGCCTTACTAACAAAAGTTTTCAAAGTTATGTTTGCCAGAAAATATGTGACATCTTTTGTCTGTTCGTTTTGTTATTCTTTCTTTGCTCTGAAAACAACATGTTCTGGATTGAACCAGCTGAACAGATGGTTGTTACGTGTCCAAGTCATCAAGGAATGAAAATGCCTGAATCCAACTCTTTACTCCCCCCCACCAAAAAAATATCCCCAAAAGCAAACCCAAAATGTCACGTATACAGAACAATGTTCTTGTTCCACAAGGAAATGGGAATTGTATCTCTGAGTGAGGGTCCTATGACTTAATGATAGGACAGCAATTTACAATTGCTAAGTTGTACCCAAAGTCCTTCCCTTCACACTGTAGGAAAACACATGGTGTTATTTATTTATTTACTTGTATTTTAACTCTTCTCAATTTATGTAATATCACAGCAAAGGTACTTTTTTCCTAAAAAAAACCAAAGACCTGCAAAACAGACATGTGCTTCCTTCCTCTTGTCATGTAGGCTGCCATGTTCAGAAGCTCCTACTGTAATGTCAGGTCTAGGTCCCTCTGTTCAGTGAAGAGATTTGGCTGCAGATTGGGTAGGGACTGCCTCTGTGCTTACATTTAGCTTACATTACTGTATGCTCTGTGCATGCATTTAGCTGAGAAAAGACTAAGGTGTCTCATTTGAGGACATAAACCTTGTTCTGTACATCATGGCATTTGGACAGTATATTAGTAAGACCTCTTGAAGCTTGAATATAACTCTTCTGGCTCCAAAATTCCACATTAGTCAATGGAGAGAATGACATGTCTTAAGAATAATGTGAGATGTTGTACTCTCCTACGAACATTTATTAGAATAAACAGCATTAATAACTTAAGTGCAAGTACTGTAGGTTTCAAATACTCCGTGTTTCTAAAGTTTACTTTGAATTTTAACTGTATTGATGATGTAATTAGTTCATTCAAGCCACCTGTTGTTTAAGAAGTCCTAAAAATGCAAAACTTAGATAACCAATTTCTTTAAAGTGCTTTTATTTACTTTACCAGTTAAAATTTCATAACCCGATTTAGAGCATGGACAATTATAGATAAACCCGTGCCTTGTCCATATTTTACACTGGTTGTATCTGATCTAGCTCTTAATCAAAAGCCCAGTAGGCATGTTAGCATGATGTTTTGCCCAAAGTGATATGCTTCCATGCCACATTGGTGTGCAGCAGTTTTAAAATGTTCCTCCATTAGAGTTGAAAGTATGCATTCTTTATGAAAATAGTCACATAGTACTTTGTGGCAGCTCACTCGGCCAATGATTTGGCAGACCATCTGAAAGAACTGAGAAACAAAGATAATTACTTTAAAAAGGGATCTGAGGATGAGTGGATTCATGGAGGACTATGCAGAAAAGCATCTGGTGAATTTACAATCTTTTTGTAGCTAATTCTGGGCTTCCTAGAGAAATGAGCTAATACATCGTGTAGAAAGCTCTCCTGCAGCGATGCTCTTTGTGAAAATATTGGTTTTGGCCTTATGCTGACTGTAGGCCACAGGCAGACCCTGACAGGGAAATCGTTGTATTAAGGGTGTGCATTTGCCTTGATTTGATCCAGTCATAAGACCAGTAAAAATTCTCCTGAATGGACGGAATTCAGAAGGATGCTTATGTCTGCAATGAAAAGAAATTCTCTCAAGTAATTCTGGTTTGTTTAATAGCCTCAGCACTGTGTGGCACAAGTCCACAAGATGTCAAAACATCAAATAAAGGGTAGATACTCCCCGAGTAATCATTTCCTTTACTAGCCACATATAGCCAAAAGAAAATTTCTGTTTGTGCACAAGCAAAATACCAAACATATTGAAGAGCAGGTAGGCAGAGATTGCTAGACTATATACAAAGCTATGAAGAAAATGTTTTCTGAATGCTCTGAGTTTGATTTACAGAAAGATAGAAGGAGAAGCTTTCATCTGAGAAATAGATGGGCTGGGGCACACAGGTGTTCTGACAAAAAAAACCCGATTACTATGTCCTTGTCAAAGTCATACCAAGATATGAGATCCTTTGGGAAACAAGGTGATTTGGTATTCCTATCAGTTATGCAGTGAACAGGTCCTTTGTAAGAAAATTAAGGCTCATATTGTTCAAGAGGCAGCTCAGAATTTTCATATTTACAGTTTCCGTACAAACAGACAAAACTATTTTAATTGAGCAAGGAAATTTTCTAAGAGGATAGATCATATCTGTTTTTCTGTGATGCAGCAGAATGTAACTAGTGGATAGAAAAGATAATACCTTTCCTGTTTCCAGCTTCTATATTGATTAGCTAAAAATGCTTTAAAATTATTTTTTACTGAAGAATGTCAAGTTTAGAATATTTTCCAGTTTTGTATGCCGTTCCAGTCTCATTTCCCACTTTTAAAAGTCCTGATTTTACTTTTGGATTTTTAAAAATCAGTATACCTTCAGTGTGCTGACTCGGAGAAACACTTCAGCATCATGCAACTAAACCAGGTTGGGCCTTTTCAGCTCCAGTACATGAAGCGCCAACTCCATTCTCAGTATGTGGGTGCATGAACAAGATACCATGAGATGTGAATGCACAGCGAGTTAGCTACTACACAGGGCTACTCATCCGAATACTCTCACTTGTGAAAACAGCAAGGCAATTTTCCTGTGAAGGCCAGCAGGATAAGCAACTTCTTGTCCTCCATTGCACAAGTTATTGTTACCTAAAAGGTTTTAAATTGTCCTGGTTTCCTTTACCACAATTTGCTTACATTAGTGTGTCTGACATGTTCTTCTATCTATCCTGTCTGTCTGTCTGTCTATCTATGCTGTGCCCTTGTATCTGCCCAAAATGTATGGCATATTGTGGCAGGTGCACTCCCCCTACACACACTTCAACAACACCAGAAACTTCTTGACTGGTGGACCAACGCATGGTGACTGTGGTCACATACACACCTTGGTCGACAGACAGGGCCCTTAGCCAGTGAAATGCCTCGTTTGAGAGAAGTTTCTAGGCCTCTGACCATATATGACCAGAGATCAGATTTGCCCTAGGGTAAAATGTAGCCCCGCCGGAGGGCCAACTGAGCCGGTACCCTCCTTTGGATCAGTGGGTCTGCAGCCGGGGACTCTTCCCCTTAGGTTTGGACACTGCCTCAGGAAAATCCTTGAGGCTGAGAACTCATCTTACAGGTGAGTGACTGCCCATTTTCAATCATCATTGCAAAGTCTGGGGATCACCTGAGTCAACCATGTAGGAATTAAATTCTGCTTGGTATCCTGAACCTGTGGTTTACTGAATGCTTGTCAGAGCGTAAAGTGATTTTGATGAAGAACACATTTTATCCTTGGTTTATCGCTGGTTAAACAACTTTGGTCAGAAAAATAAATTCCCCTTTGGATTTGCCATCCACCTTGTTTGAATTTGGTATGCCTCCACAACATATACTTGCTTTAGTTTAACCAAGCACTTCAGGTAATTTCTAAGAATTTCTCATCTTTCATAAGCTTTATTCTCAATACACTCAGGGGACAAGAAGTAGTTAAGGCTTAAGTGGAGCAACTACTTTGCAAGTATCAGTTTGAGGAAGTCACACAGGAAGGATGTGGCAAAGCAGGCAACAGACTCCAAGTGCTGTTGGTATCCTTGATCTTGTGAATCAGATCAGTCAATGCCTGAAGGCATTAAGATGCCATGAAAGACATCGTAAAAAAGGGGAAAAGATGGGCTGACCGCAATTGGTGCGGTGCTCCCCATGCTGGCATGCATAGCACGCATTTCCAAACACTTGTCACAGAGTTACGTTTCACTCAGGCTTCTTGGCACCGGACGCCTTGGTTTCTTCCATGGCAGCAGCAATTCACATTCTCGCCCTTCTGGCAGTGGGAGTGGTTGTGCAGTGACTAGGAGTGCAGGACAATACCATGACTGCTTCAGAAGCTGCAAGTGGCCTTCAATTCCAGGACACAAGGATATGCTGGGATTTCTTAATCTTTGCAACAACCATGGAACTTTCTTCCATGCTGAGCCAGTTTACCTTTGTTAGATGTGGGCACCATGTATTTCATGCACATAAGGATTTTGTTGTCCTGGAGATCATAAAGTGGTAAGAACAGCTGTGCTTACACGTTCCATAAATGTGTTCCTGAAACATGTGCGCTCTTTAATAACATCTGTAAAAATATCAAGTCCTAATTTTATCTGAATTCCATTCTTTGCTGATGACATTTATGGGAAACCTTGGGTTTTAAGTCTTTTTGCATAATCACATTCACAAATATATATGAAGTCTAGTAGAAACATAATTGGGTTGCAAAATGAATTTTGTGGCTATTCCTGGCTCCAGCGTCGGTCAGAAAGACAGTTTGCTGAAGTCAGCTAACATGGAGAAACGGAGAGTTCCCAAATGCCAAACTGAGGTGTCCTCAACACCTGCCACACATTGAGGAAATTCATGGGTTTGGCTTTTTCTTGTTTACATTTTGACTGATTATTTAATATGCACTGGTTATCTGAATATGCAACCACTGCTAGAGGACCAGAAGGGTTTATGGCAGATAATAAATGCTCCCTTACTACTGACAACAATCAAAATCTTTTCAACTACCAATAATGCAAAGACATCTTTGAAACACTAGCTCAGAGAACTGTTACATTGCTTAAACCTCAAAAAAACTCCTGTGCAGACACATAACTAGATGACTGCAAGGTATAGCACCCTGAGACTGTAATAGATGGAGAGTGAAAAACAAAAGCTTTGGGTTTTTATACTGTTTACACACTAACGCATGTGGGCGATCTCTTGCTGTAAACACAGATGTCTGTGAGCCACAATAGGTCATGCTGAGAAGCCAAGCATACATTTGTGGGCTTCCTATTTCCCACTGAAGCAACGATTACTCAGCAGAAAGGCATATATTTGTAGTCCTTAAAATCTTTTGGATTAGACAGTTTTGAATTCAAATGTATTGTAGATGCATCAAGTTGAAACTTAAGAATGGTGTTTCTGATCATGTTTTCTTTACTGAGTGCAAATAAGGACTGCAGATTTAGGTTTCAAAATTTTCTTACAAAGATGGAACAGGAAATTCAATGTCATGGCACATGTGATCACAAGATTTCATGCCTGCTTGAGCCAGTGTGCAAGGTAACCAAACATGGAAAACAAGATCAAGCACTAGGATGCAGCCACATGCAAAGACATAGATGGATAGGAAGGACAAGACAAGAGTTAGAAAACTAGTCTGGAGCTTGAGTAACCAGTTCTATTGCCTGCCCTGGTACATACAGACCAGATGACGCTGTCCTAGCTACCTAGTCTTTCCATGCCACACTCCTATAATACAGGATAACAAGCCTGGCTTGCATCAGCAGGGTGTCATTAGGATTGGTACTCTCATAGGTATTTGCATAACCCTACAAAACCATATAATTGCCTAGAATACATATAACACTACCTGCCTATAATGGGTCTGTGTACAGATAGCACAACCTACAAAGGTCAATGGGTTTATCTCCAGGTTAGTCTTGGCTTATAACTACATATTCCTCTCAATGAGAGCTGTGGAGTGTGAGGGGAGGAGAACAACAGTGACTATCTTCTTCTATTCCCAGTCTTTCCCTCAGTCAGTCAAACCACAGCAGTAGCATTAGTAGCCGGTAGTAACCAAAAGTAGTCTTGTCTCCTAGGGAGCACCAGTAGTACTTAAACCTGTGGCCCCATACCATAAACCCCTAGGACAGCTGAGTTGGTACCAATTCCTTTACTTTGTAGGAGTCACTCCATGAGCTGTGAACACAAAATAAGGAGTCATCACCTCAGGTTTCTGCAGTGCAAAGATGTTCTGTTCCATAATGGGAAACAAAGGAGAGTACAGGGAAACAGTTGATCAGATGGTAGTGGTTTAGTTGTTTCTTCCCCCTGTATCACTGGATTGGTCCATTACTCAGAGGAGGATATGGAGAGCATCATCAGTTAAGAAGTCCCATGTGACACAGATCCAGGCTCAGCCAGCTGCTGTATAGAGGGCATGTTGCCACGGGGAAGGCGGACAGCAGATAGCCTGGAAGCCACAGAAAAGACAACACAAATGCAGTCAGGAAGAACAGTATTTTGAGGACCAAATCAGAGTCATTCTCTGAAGGCACAAACCACGTGCAACCATGCTTCTCTTCATACTGTTCTGCTTAATCAGAGTGTCCAGTTATAGACAGGAATTCTCGGTTCAGATCAGCTGAAACTGTCCATTTAACAGAATGCAGATTTATTAGCACAACATTAATAGATATGACTTAAATTGTATTAGTTGTAGAAAATCTCATTAATTTAAGCATCACATAATTTTGCAAAATGCCATTTGTAAGAAATTGAAACAACTTTTCAACCCAGGATTTAAATGTTCAAAATTTTCTCTCACATCTACAAAGCTTCCCTGCACAATTCATGAAAAGAGGGGCACAGATGATGCTCTCCTTGAATCCTTTGCTATATTCCTGAGGCCTAACAGTGATCTAAAACTGCAGTGCCCCTCCTCATGCATTCCTCCTCTCCCTTTCATGGACACCAGTGCTGATCTGGTCACACAGTAAGATCAGCTTTTTGTTCCAGATGAATGCAACAACAGCAACAAAACCCACAAGAAAAAAAAATCAGTTTTCAAATGGTTCACATGAACTGCCATTTCAGGTTGTCAGTAATTGCTTATTTCTTTCAGTACTGGAAACTCAATTTGTAAGATTTAGATAAGTGCCTGAACCCCCTAAAGAGAGGAGTATAGAGGTGAGGATTAAGCAGTCTTTTTCAAAAAGGTTTGAGAGATTATTTACTCACACATGCAGTATTGTTCTGTAGTTAGCTGTGAGTTTGCTGCATCTGTGTTATCAGTTAATGAATGCTCTGTGTGCTTGAAAGCTTGTCATCTTTTTTCCAGCTGTACCATCTGGTCTCACAAAAGATCTGATTTCTTCCAACAAATCTCTTGCAGCATAGCTTCCAGGGTGCAAATGAATTATAATACTTTCCCTTTTTCCTCGACCTAGTCTAAATCTCTTCTACCAGAAGATGATTTCATCTTTCATCAGACATCCTTTATTTTAACAGGCTTTAGGCAACACTTCCTCCTCTGCCTCCTAGATTTCAACGTATTTTCAAGTTGAACTATTATGTGCCTGTAAAGTAAGTCTAAAACTGCATAAAGCTTGGGCAGTACAGATTTCAGCTACTTAATACTAGCTTTTTCCTTACCAAGAGTTATTGTTAGAAGCTAAAAAGTAAAAATTTAGCCTGAACACGCAGCCATGTGAAAAACTGCCAGGCTGTCCCTATTTTGGAATGCCTAAATCTAGACTGCATTAGCAATTGGTGAATAATCACTAGTAATTATCATCACTGGCATTTGACAGATTTGTTTAGAGGAATGGCTTCCAGTTTGTGATAGTAGTGTACCTCCCTGAATTATGCCTACAGAATAAGAAATGTGATTATTGTCAGTCTTGTCACTAACAGCTGGGCTTTATTTAGTAGACGTGAAATCATTCTGTTGGCAGTGGAGTGGGAAGACTGTGTTGAAGGAGGTTACCATATATTTTGTTCTGAAGACATCAAGGTTTGCTTTTATACTATTCTGGAGAGGTAAGTTGCAAATTAATTTGCTTGGCAGTGTGAACAGTGTATCTGCCTCACACAGTTGATATTTTTACTAATGAAGTGGGATGTGGCTTTCATGCCATACCATAAGGACATGAAGTGAGGTAATCTCTCTAGTAACTTTGACCATAGTGAGATACGAAGATGATAACTGGAACAGTGGCTTCAACCTAGAATTCCAGAGAAAGTCACAGATGAGGTCATACACATTGGTAGCTGAACAAAATCACAGTTTTTCAAGACTTGTTTTTATGCTTGTGGTTTTTCAGCCACAAAGTGTAAGAAACCACTCAGTGGTTTTTTTTCACAAATTTGTGTTAAAAAAAAAAAATCAGCATGGAAAATCACATGCTCTTGGTTCCATGCAGTGACACTAGAACTTACAGGAAGCTATGCAGATCCATTGGGAATCATCATTCACAGTGGAGATTTTTCTGTCCATGATTGGATACTACAAAATAGTGAAAAGGCCCACTGAGCAGCCCAGTCGTTTACACTGAGGAGGTCAGATGCTTCCAGTAGAACATGATATGATGGAGATTGGTGTGCTCCCTTCCCCATTTCATTCTTCAGAGCATTCACCTTTAACCCAAAGGTCTTTGGAAAAACCTCAAACGTGTTTGGCAAGGGTGGGACTTTTCTGCACCTTTTTCTCTTAAAAAATAAACCTGCAGGGAGCTGAGTGCAACAAGAACACAAAAATGGCCACAGTATCCATCTAGCCTTGTATCTTGCCCCTGCCACTGTCAAAAAACACAGGTTGCAAAAAACATAAGAACATGGCAAGTATGTATAATCCTTTCCCCAGGTCCATTATTTTGCAGCTCAAGAATTTCTTGAGCATGTATGTAAGAATCCTCACCAGATTACTCTTCCATCAATTTGTCTGGAGTTCTCTTTAATCAGTATAAACCTTCAGCATCCTTAAGATTTTGTGCAAGAAATTCCACAGCTTAACTGAAGAAGGAGGTTCTTCTAAAGCAGAACATGAGCTTTAGCCCTTCAGATTCAACTCTTACAAACTACTTATTGAACTACTCAAAATAAATCAGACTTGCTGGTCTGGATATAAGGGACAAAGACCATGAGTAGCACACAACAGAAAACAGCCTAAAAGACCAGAAATACCTTTCTCTTCATGTCCCTTCAGGACCCAAGATGTTAGATCTACGTACAGACAAACTGGCTGGCCCTCAGACTGATAGCTGGGAAGCCTGTCACTGACATAACTGGAGAGACTGACAGCCTCAGCGGAGTTTACGAAGCAAGAGTCTATCTATACTCAAAAGGTGCTCTTACCTGAACCTGCCTGGAGCACAATTCTTCCAGTCAGCTTTGTTATCTAAACAATGTTACGTTACTTCATAGTCTGCTCACTCACCTTGCCTCAATGAATGACACTCATAGAAAGAAAATATAGCATTTATCCACTTCAGAAACAACTTTGTTGTAGGAGACCACCAGGCACATAGCAGGAATCAAAAATGCTCCTCTGCAAAGCAAACTGAAAAATCCTCACACTTGGCTTTTTTGCTAGATGTAGGCATTTGTGACCAAAAGGCTGTCCAGTAACTACTCTGTTCACTGACAGTTGTTGGGAGGAGAATGAATGTACATGCACAATCTCTGGCACTCACCCTGGCAAAAGTGATCATACATTGCTTATTTTCTGAAGATACAGCAACAGCCAGCTTTCAACAAAGAGGATGTACCACCACTTGGTGTAACAGAAAGCCCTTAAAGTAGCAAAAAAGTTGTTGCTAGGGGTAATCTCTGGAGATGGTACAAAGCGTAAGGTGGGGACAAGACCCTCAGGGGCTGTCAAGAACAATCTTCATCAGGCTGGAATAGGGAGTGACTCTTCAGTAGGACATCACTGCTCGCACCCTGGGCAGAACACTGTGTCACTGCTGCCTACTCAACCAAACAACTGCAGCCACATTAATCCTGTCCTCTTTCCTCTCTTCATTCTGTGTACATGGGAAATGGGGTCCTTGCTCAGAAATAAGGCTCTTGGGGAAAAAAAAATCAAAAAATAAAGGAATAATAGTTGGTCATCTGTCAGATGAAGAACATACACTAAAAAACCAGCAAGGATTTCTATGGGTAGATTTGAAAGTCAGAAAAACAATAACCACAGTGCAGTCTACAGACTATATCCATCTCTTTGAGTGGACACTTTGACCATAAAAGAATAACAAAATCACAATGTTACAACCCTTCTGGAGTGGTGAGCATATGACTTTAAGTTCATCCTCTTCTCACTTAAAAAGGTAGCTGACACTCATGTCTGTTTTCAAGTCGGTCTCTGTTCAGGACCAGTTCTTCCCTTTTCCTCCATTCTTCTTTTCTTTTTTTTTTTTTTTTTTTTTTTTTTTTTTGCTTGTTTGTTTGGTTGGTTTTTTTCTGAAATGATGCCAAAATGTACAGATTAAAAGCTAGTGATTGTAGCATAAAATGCCTATAGCAATTATGCAATTGGCATTGCAATGCCTTTCTGAAGTCAAAAAGTTTCATAGATATAAGGACGTTATTTACTAATTCAAATCTCAAAGAAAGTTAGTTGAAATCTGGCTCCTTTGCTTTAGGTTTCACAACTAAGCTACAACTGTTCAAAATGTTTTTTAGATAGCGTCTTGCATATTCCCAAGCCAGTGAAATTTACACTGACATCAAATGCATCTGGCTTTTCTTTGAAAGATACTCAAGAAAAAACTACAACTTCTTTTTCCCACAGAAGCAGAGATTACTCCTATGATCAGCCCTCCAAGCCTGTAAAACAAAAATTAAAAACTTGAGCAATGAATTATAGTGTCATGTGACAAAGTTTTCTTCATACTCTGTAAAGGAAAATTCTGAAGTGGAGGGGACAGTACATATCGTGCAAATGAAAGATTCCTTACTGAGTCTTTAGCCAAAGAGGTCTGATGGATCAGATGAGACATCTTGCAGAAGCTCAGCTTTAGGCTATAGTCCTGCTCCACGTCTCATAAAATCTTCGTATGCTTTAACTAGAAAATACTTCTACTAGAAGGGAAAAAATGCCTTGAAGAAATTTATAGTTTCTTAGGTCTTAGTACAATCCCACTGGCAATTTACACTGGCAAAGTGCTATGTAATTCTGTTGTAGCACTACCTACCCCTGCAAATCTGAGTCTTTTCTATACTATTTCACCTCCTTATGTAAATGGGTCTGTAAAACTGTACCAGTAAACATTTTCGTAGTCTCTTGTTACATATGTGACGTAGCTAGACTGGCAAAAGGTTCCCATGAGATAGGAAACCTGTGGTTTGGCCTTGGAAAGTGAAGTCTTGTTGACCGTTATTGAGACTCAGATCAAATTTTCTGGAAAGAAGACTTAAACTCCTAAATTTCTTGTGTATTTTTGAAACTTTTTTTTACGGCTCTAAGAAAAAAGCTTCAGGTGGTCTAGTATGTACTTTATAATGTTAAGAACCAAACTCCTGCTTGTTAATAGTCTCAGCTGAAGTTGAAATGTGACACATTTTCATTACATAATTTCACAGAACCATTGCTTGTAAGACTGTAGAAAGCATTTTGCAATAGTCCTCAGTCCACAGCTCTCTCTGGGATAAATAGCTTTTGATCTCATGGAAAAACCTTGGCAAAAGTTCCCTGAAAGGAGAATGTATATGATTAAAAGACTAGTGTGAAGCTCAGAAAGAGACCCCATCAAGGACTTAATATATCCTCCATCTTTGTGTTACAATTCTTAAATTGTACTTGTCCCCATAAGCTGTATTATTCCCCTGATGCAAGAAACAATTTATGTAACATCCTCTGTTGTCTAAAATGCTTTTCATCTATTGTCTGTGACAACATTCCTTCACAACTAAATCTGAAAAATCCATTAGTTTCACAAAAACTCAGTTTTCACAAAATTAAAATAAATAGTCTAGTCAAATGTGTTTGCCTAGAAGAGGGTTTGACTCTTAGGCACTAGGCAATAAAACCAGAAGGTTCTTTGGAGTGTAGATAATACGCATTTTCAATTAATAGAATTCCTTGTCCTACAAATATCACAGACACGCCATGTTTTCTAGCTGGGAATCTCACCAATCAAGTTTCAAGTCCAAATGTGATTTTCTGAAGCATTCCTTTCCAACCTGTAACAAAAAGCAAACATGATCTAGTGCATGCCTAAATCCAAGAATGATATTTATGATGAATTTCTAAAGAAGCTCTAAGTGAAAACAGCATCCACGGTTTGCATTTTAGTGTTGTTGAAGTGTTTCACTGTACAAACCAGCTTTGAAATGACAGTGCTGGGAAATTATGGCTGGAGTAAAAGTTTGGTACAACTGCAGCAGCTTGAGTTCCTGACCAAAATTTTATTTATGGCTGTGCTTGCTCATGACTGAAAGTAACATGCAACACACTCTGCAACTATAGATGATGTCCACTCTGTCATACTACTGCTGCTTTGTGTCTGACTTTGTTTGTTCCTCATCTCAGTAATATACCCAAATTCAGCTGTAAACATCAGAATGACTTGGGTCAGCAACATTTAAGGCCTAAAGACTAGACCTCTGTTTGGTCTGGTTTGGATTGTATGCATGCATCTCTGTCATCATCTTTCTCTTAAGTTTGTCTTCCTCTTCCACTTTCAGTTGTTTTAATGGCTAGCAAGAACAAGCATTAGAGGTAGATGGAAAGCCTTCAGGGAAATCATTATGACTGCTCAACATTCATGAGATGAAATCATCCTGCATTTGACTCTCACTTGGGTTATGTAAAAGCAATATTGACCCATGAGGTAGTTCAGAAATTACCAACCACAGGATGTTTCCTTCCTTCTTTTTTTTAAATTGTTTCCGTGTACTTTGGGTGATAGCAAACCAGCATGTTGTACCTTGGCTAAACAACTTGCTATCCTTGGGAAGTGCTCTCACTTTTGAGGAGAGATGCAAAGATCAGTTTAACCCCTGTCTTTAGGCAGAACTATATTTTAGTTACACAGCTTTCAAACTGCCTGCACAGTTTTTTATGTGAGCTGCTTAGACATAAAGATCTGTGCAGAGCCTTTATGAATGTATTAATGTGTATTAATATTTCACTTTATGGTAAAAGTAATATAAGTCACTTTTTGTCCCACCTATAGCTACATTTTAGGAATGGAACATTCCTATTCAGGTGTAATAGCGAAACATGTTAGTGGCTGCCTTTGAGAGCCTTTGAGGCAAAGATTGCCACACCCTCAGACCACTGTTCATTGGCATGAGAATTTTGGAAGCAGTGACAGGCAAGACTTTGCTAGGCCTGCCCATTCATTCCCACTCTTGGCAAACACCAGGCTGGCTGTACCGATGCAACCCTGTGTGAGTTCATACTATAAACTCTATGGCTTAGCTTAGGCCAAGTTAAAAAAAAATGCTCCCCCAGAAGGACTCGGGGAGTACTTTCAACTGGGTTTGATCCGTGCTTTGGGTGCTGCCGTCCAGAAGACAGCTGTGTGCTAAGAACAAAGGCCTGCAGTACAGGGCGTGGCAAAGAAAAAACTGACAGCTGCTGAAGCGCCATCTCCTAAAATGACAGCCCTGGAACCTTTCTGTATCTCTGTAATTGCTGTGCTGAGACAGTCGGTACTTAAAAACCAGTGACAATGTTCCTTGTCTGCCAAGGTACCAAGGTACCACAGAGCTCAAGACTGAGGTAATGAACAAGGATGGAGCCGATTCTAAAATACTGAACAAAAATAATGTGCAACACCAATTCTCCAAAGTTTTTTCAAACTACCTACAAACATTAATTTTGTTAGTGTCATAACATTCCTGTTACGACAGGAATGCATAAGCGATGCATAAGCGATGATTACGGTCATTTTCTGGGGCTGAAGCAGAAGCCCAGGTTACTTTAAATGACTTTTCTAAATTTAGCAATGTGGGCCAGGGCTGAGAATAGCATAAAATCTTATTTATGATTAAGCCACAAAACTACCCTTTCATAAGCATTGCCATGTCACTATATTAAGACTATGTCTGTTAGAGCAAGTAATACTCCATACTGCCATGGAATGTGATTATCTTGACAAATCTTGATGTATTTCTGAGGCTGTGTGAATCAAGAAAAGATGAAGGGTATTTCTTGTGGTGAAAGACTAGCCTGGAACTAAGGGATTTAATTAATGTCTTTGCCTCAGACTTCCTGGACCATTTAGAACCTGCTTTTCAGAATGGTTATGTATCCACAGTGTTTACTGACTGTAGCCAGAGATGTGCACGTGAGCTCTGAAAATAAGTCTCTTAAGCTCACAGGATATCACAGTACTACAAAATAAGGGTACCTGTTTACTTCAGTAGCATGTTAGTTACAATTTCTCTTTATTCCTCTTGTGTGTAGGGTGCTTTTATTAGCTTGTTTTCCAGTCATCTTTTGCACTATCTCCACTTCTCCTCTAACTCCAATAGTCTTTCAGTGCTCTTTGGGTTTCAGCACTTGTCTTAAAGAATTCAGTTTAATACCTGCCTGGCTTACACTGCTTGAGTTCTTCATAGATCCTTTATTGCTCTAATGTTGAATTATTGAAGTCTTTCCAGCAGAGAAAAGTAAAACTCTCTTGGAAACCTTGAAATGCCCCATGTTCCTTGTGCCTAGTATATAAAGGGCAGACTAATTCCAAGCTATAAAAATAAATAGATCTCTTTGTTCTTAAGAGGATTTGGATTGAGTGGAGTTGCTTTATAAGTATATGACTTCTTAGTATTGAAGTCTGGAAATGAAACAGAGAACATATTATCCAGTCATGGTTAAAAATTATCAGCTTTGGTATTTTCAACTTAGCTGCTCCTTGAGCTTCTACTTATCTAGCCTTCCTGCTTGAGGTTTACATACTTTACACTGGGCTTTTTTAAGTAATACAGAACAACTCCAAAATGAAACCTGTCATGGGGAGAAGGAAGAGAGGTAGTGAGGGAAATTCATATATCTAACTGAACAGCCCAAGGAGATTATTCCAAGAAGCATGAATAATTACAACACAGCAGTCTCTAGCCCGTTCCTAACCACGCTCCCCTATGTGATAGCGCTGTGGTTGGCAGTGACCGCCCTTGTACTGGGGAATTCTGTGATGTCATTTTCACGTGATCTTCCAAAAAAATCCAGCCCACCGATTTCCATACTGTTTGGCATGTTCGGTTTTCCAAAGAAAGTTTTTGAAACCAGTATCTTATTTCCTTTCTATAAACACTAAAAATCTCTTGATAGTTTTCTGGAAGAGTAGGGTTTAATTCTGCTACTCTTGGCCAAAATTGCTCCTACATGTTTATGTCAACACTGCATTTAGATCAATACTGGCCTGTCACTTCCACCCTAGATGTGGCTACATAGATAAGTGATGGAAAGGTTTCAAATTTCAGGTAATGTAACAAGTACATAAAGGGGAAAGGTATGTTCATAACATAAACAGAGCATAGGAGATAAAAATAAACACATAAAAAAGCAGGCATGGTTTGGGAAATTGGAATGAGAATCCCACACGGAACAAGAAGTATGTTTTAGGGAGGATACAACAGGAAGTGAGGGCAACAGCCCTTAATCAAGAGCTTCTTCCCAAGCTGGGGTGTGTCATGATGTGCAAAGGTGATGGATGAAGAAAGCAGAGGGTGTAGCTGAAGAAGGAAAGAGAGGCTGTCAATAAGTACAGGAAAAATGGGCTGAAGCTTAGCAAAATTTCCATAATGAGGAATAATAGGAGCAATTAAGAGGCAGAGGTGAGTGACAGCTAATAAAAGAATTCAGCACTGAAGTGTAGTGCAAGTCTAAACATAACTGGGGGAAGTATAAGGGCATTAGAGCATGCTGTTATTGTTAAACAAGGCAAAATATGCTCTTGTATCATTGGGATTGTGCTGTTACATTCTTACCCCCCTTAACTGCTTTCCTTTGTGAAAGGCAAATGTCATGACCTTCTTCTACTCTTGGCATCCTATCCCTTCCACACAGCTTGCAAAGACTCAATGTCCTTTCATGAACTTTTTCTGCTCTTATCTTCACCCTCTGCTCCAAGAAACCACCTGCTAACACACCTTCTTTTCAAGTGTTGTTTTCATATTTAAAGAAGTAATAGGATATTTTGGCTTGAAGCAAGTGAGAAGGCTGTGGTTCAACTGGTACATGCAGCAGGTATATCAGGTTAGCTCAATCCAGAGTTACTTCTGCCTCTTTCTTAACAGGTTGTGCTCATGGAAGCTTTGTCACACTGTTCCAGTGGGGCATTCCCAGGTGCTCTAACGCAAGAATATTCTGCAATTGTCCACTGTGGCATTCTTTGTATATGCCCTAAAAAATGACTCCTGGAGCAACTGGAGGGCATCATTAATCCCACATGGCTAGGAAGAAAGGTGGAGGCCAATGGATATATATTAAGTGACAGTATGAGCGCTGCTAGTAAAGTCAATTGTTACCTTTCTCAGGAACCTTGTTCATAGTATTATTAACACCCTAATGCTACAAAAGAAAGTGCTGGCAAACATAAAGTTTTTTTTGCATTTTTTCAATAAAGCATGATGAAAGACTTTGTACCGCTATAAAACCACAGACAGAGTGCATTTTTGATGACTTGAGGATTATTTTTTTTTTTTAGCATTTTTTCACGAACGCTGCCAGGCACTTTCCAGCATCGCAGGAGGAGGTCCGCA
>NW_009609126.1:0-508 GCF_000690535.1 Cariama cristata
AAAATATAATTGATAAATTATCTGTTTGGGCATTCTGCAGAAACATTTGCCTTTGTGGTCAGCATGGCACTGCACTTCAGAGAATAAACTTTATGAGAAGAAATCATCCAAATGACTTGAAGCAGTCCTTCAGTCTGATTTGTGATGTCTTGCATATTTTGGTTGGGCATGATATCAGAGAAGTGAGCTAGTTAGCTTGCTTGTTGTGGATGTGTGCCCAAATTACTGACTAAAATTACAACACTAGAGAAGAAGGTATAAGCTGTTTGATAAAAACTGAACATAATATCATGATGGTTATCCACATAGTGTAAGTGCCTCCCTTAGTGTTTTGGTTGCATGTGTGCTGTCACTGCAACACGGAAACTTTGTACAGTTGAGAATTTGAATAGTTTTGGGATTTTTTTTGTTCCCCCCCTCTTTAATAAAGGCAGCAGCCTGTGTTGCTACGAAGAAGACAGGTCACTAGTAGTTTGATGAACTTAAGTTACCCTAGGTAATGCTGCTT
>NW_009609127.1:0-463 GCF_000690535.1 Cariama cristata
TGGCTGCTGCATTTAAAGCAATCAAAAGTTTTGACTGATTAAGCTGCTTATCCAGTTATCTAAAGTATTTTGTAGATTCATGAAGCAGAAAAACAAAGGACACAGTGTTAGACAGCTGAGTCCTTGTATTTTCAGCTCCAAGTGATGAACTTTCCAAATATTTTATACTTGTGTTTTGCTTTACACACTTTTCTGAACAACCATGCCTGTGCCTCTCCACCCAGGGAGCCAGGAAAACTCATGTCTCAGAGTCTGGGAATTATCAATCTTTTACCTTGGTGCATCTCATTTGTTTTCTTCTTTCTAAATCAGAAATAATAATACTACAATTTTTTTCTGAAACATTTTGAATATTATGGGCCTTATCTACAGGCAAGTAATTCTATAGGCCATATATTCTACCCCGGCCCCACTGAAGTCAATGGCAAAGTGCCTGTTTATTTCAGGGAGAGCAGAGCCAGAA
>NW_009609128.1:0-13518 GCF_000690535.1 Cariama cristata
GCGCCTCAGGGAAAGTGTATTTGAGAAAGGGTGAAAAAAGCCAAACAAACAAAAAAAAACCCCATCTGTGTAGCAGCTGGTATAAAAGAGGTTTTTTAAAATAAAAAAAAAGTGTGACAAACTGCCCTGCAAACACCAAGGTCTGCGAGAAGGAGGGAGAGTGGGTGCTCCAGGCACCCGAGCACGTATCTGTGTGGGGCCTATGGAGAGCCCACGCTGGGGGCGGTTTGTCCTGAAGGACTGCAGCCCATGGAGGACCCACACTGGAGCCAGGGAAAAAGTGTGAGGAGGAAGGAGCAGGAGAGAGGAGATCTTATGGACTGCAACCCTTATTCCCCATCACCACTCTGGGGAAGCGGACAGAGGAGCTGGGAGTGAAGGAGTGAAGTTGAGCCGAGGAAGAAGCAAGGGGGTGGGAAGAGAAGGTGTTTTAGGTTTTGTTTCTCACCATCCTACTCTATTTTAAATTGAAAGAACATTAAATGAATTTTCCTTAAGTCATGCCTGTTTTGCCCATGACATAATAGGTAGGCAATCTCCCTGTCTTTATCTCTACCCACAATCTTTCTCATCTTGTTTTCTCCCCGTCCTGTTGAGGAGGAGTGAGACAGCAGCTAGGTGGGCTTCTGGCAGCCATCCGACCCACCACAGCAGAAAAGTAACATGAAAGCTGTATGCCGCAGATACAGAAAAACAAATTCTCACTGACTGCAATACTCTTGAGTTAGGAGAACATTTCTCTTCACAGAGCTGCGAATACCTTTTTCTCCTCACGTGCTGCCCAGTAGGAGCACCGTACACATACAAGCTGAATATCAGACTACAGATTTCCAGTGAAAATTTCAAAATGCTACCCAACATGGCAGCTACAGTAAATTTTTTCATACTTATCTGACAGACATACATAATGGATATGAACTTTGCCTTTAAAAGTAAGACGACTTCAGTGTTCTTGCAAATGAAGATCACTCCATTACAAAGTACATGAACACATGATTAATTTGAAGCACATAATCCCACTTACTTCAAAAGAACAACTCCATGATTCAAGTTACTCAAAATTTAAAGTAAGGCAGATGATTATGATTTGATTCTTCATTTCTTAGAGATAACTGGGGAAACATTTGGGGAGTGATTTACCCAAAAGTAAAAATAACATACAGAACTTAACTGTTTTAACTGAATATTTAAAAGCACAGGTTTTATTCCAGTTTTAGGTCTATTTTCTTTGCTGACTATGGAAAGTAAATTTCTTCCACCACAACAGAATGATTCCACATGCGTCTTACCAATTGGCATTGGATTTTAGTTTTCTTGTAGGCTCTACTAACCTGCCCATTAGGCACAAAAAAACTGTACAAAAGTGAGTGTTAAATATGACTCGAAATTGAGTTTTACCAACTCTGAGTGTACTGCAAAATATAAATCCCCATCTGCAAGAGAAACTAAGTGTTCTTATTCCAGGAAATGCAGTCTGGCCATAACTTTTATGCCCTCAGAAATGTGTAATTTACATTCCTTCAATTTAAAAAGGCCACTGTAAAAGATGTCACCTTTATAAAAGCTGTTTCAGTAAAACTTTACTTCCATGCTATATTTTAAAATTACTTTAACCTTGAATTCTAAATTTCAGAAAGGTGAGTACATAACACTTCTTTCTGGATGACCATTTTAAGAAATATATAGATATTTGACAGTATATCTACTGCATTTTAGACCACAAATTAGGACACTTGACAAAGAAAGATGTATTCCATCCTAGCTTTTAGGAAAGTGTATGCTACAGTTTGGAGCATACTACATCGGTTCGCTTGAAACTACTTTTTTTTTTTAACAGTTAATTAAAAAACTTAATAGACTTGCATTTCTGCCTTCCCAAGATGGCAGAAGACAAACCAGTTATTTTATATAATTATGCCGATAAAGGGAAGGGTATGAATCCTTTCAGTAGGAGGAGTTTAACCCTGGCGTTGCAAGGAAATCTATAAGGTGCACATCAACATAGTCAAAGACCATTAAATACTAGCTTGATAAAAAAAACCCACAAAACCCACACAAAAGCCAACAACACAAAAACAAACCTAAAAGAAAATGAGCTTCTTGTGTTTCTTACAACGCGTATCTCTTGAGACAGAGATCAACTGGCAACTCTAAGTGAACATCTTCAAAACGTCACATTCCTTATTACCCCAGAATGTCCAATATAGGTGCCATGAAACAATACCTCTTGCAAGTTGTTTTTATGTATAGCCTGCCTGCAGTGGTACTGTAATATTGTTCATTTCTTAATGGTACTCACATTATGGAACAACATCTTTTCTTTAAGGATCACCAGATTCGCACTCTGAAGTGTTTTTTCTCTACTCATTTAGCCTTACCTATGTTATTTCACAGTTAGCAGCTATCAGCTGCATTCACATAATTTCTTTTTGCACATTTCAGTACAGAAATTATATACAATGTATTGCAAGTCTGCTATGCCCTTTTCTCCTTGATACAGTCTTATGAATCACTAAGTCATTCTTCAGTTAATCTGTTATCTCCCTACCCACTGTGACATCTTATACCCTTAGTTTAGTAATTCCTCTCAAGGCTCTGTCCTCAGCCAAAAAACATCACCTCAGTAAGTTTTTCACATTTCAGTTCTCTCAAACTTTTGGTAGCATGTGACGTTATTTATGAGAACCAGAGCTTGTGAAATGACTGAAGTGATTTTTAGACTTCAATTTCTATGGCTCACTTCCAGGATATATCTGACAATATCTCTTTCTCAGGAAGAGAAGCACTTTCCTTAAGAGTTAGGATTTTTCTCTGCTTTCTTATATATAGGCTGACAAAGCAGTGGCACTTTGTGCTATGGTCACAAGGAAAGCACTAATTGGAAAAACAGTCAATAGCAACAGACAACTGGTGAAAAACACCTGCCACTTGAACTCCTATTAGGCTGATTTTTAATTCCTATTAGAAGGAGTGCAGTGTCTGTGAAGATGGGGAGATTTTTTTGGTTGAGAGCAACAGCTGTTTGCAAATATACTGCCCTTCTCCTTAGCAGTCGTGTTTGGAGTTTGAAGGTACACTATACTTCGTATTTTCATAAATTACTGATCTAAATGGTGCATGTGAAAAGCATGGGAAGATATTCCTGAGACTTACAAAAGCATATAAATATACAGGCTATAATATACACATTATTTTTCTTAAATATTTTGTTCATAGTGCTCTCAGAGTTATCCGTTTGCACTTTATGAACAGAAGTACATTAGTCCACTATGAACATCTACAATAAATATTGTATGACAGTACTTTCAAAATGTAGGGCAGATTCTAAAATGTACAACGATTTCTACATTGGTAGTATCAATTCAGGAAATACTTGATGAAATATTTTATTTTTACCATCTTTCTCGATAAAATTATGCGTTTACTATATCTGTTGTAAGGTCTATTCAAAGAGAGGGGAAAAAACTTTTGGAGCAGTACTAGCATACTTTCTCAAACATACAGAAAGCAGTGAAAAGCTGAGATCAGGACACAGACTGTCAGGAACATCCAGTGTCCTAATTTCCCACTCTGTAAAGACTTATGTATGTGCATCATTTTCTATGAGTGTGCACATTTCTCGCTAGACACCTGAGCTTCTTACAGACTTGAACATAAGCATTATATGTGAGTCTTTGCAGGACTGGGATCTTTTCCAGCTCCTACTGACTTCAATGGGAATTAGTTTATCCTATATATATAGGATATTGTCTAACAAAAAGCACATTAACATAATTAGACTAAATATAACAATAGATCAGCTAGAAGTATCAATAATAACTGGGGCTATTTCAAATGCCACAAAACCTAAATTTTCCTACAAATCATTAAACGGAGAATTCCCTAGCTTCCCACATTACCTTTTCTCCCTGCTTTTTGTGCTTGCAAACACAGGAAGATTTAACTTCTCTGTTTTCAAGTAATGCATTTTGCACATCAGTACAAACACGATACCAAGATGGTAAAGAAGAGAAACATCACCACTTACAAAAAAGGCCGTGCCAGCAGTTCATTTTCCCCTGCTTTAAGTTACCCAGGACCTTACAGAAATACATTTCTCCTCTGTTACTGGAAAAGACTATAGTACAAGTTTGGACTGCAAAGACAGTCTCCAAATTGAGAAATGATCAACTTTAAGATTGTTGCTATTGAATCATAAAGAGAGATCAGTATTTTTTAAATTTTTTTTGAAAGCAAGAGAAAGCGTTCAATACTGGTTTTATGTTACAATCAAGACAACTTTATTAACGAGCTAAACCAAACCATACTTCTTAAACATCATACTTAAAGGCAATGGGCTGAGACTGTCACATCCATTTCTTCATATCAGCAAAGAATCCTGCTGTCATCATTAAGACCATGTAGAAACAAAGAAGCCCACAGTCTGGACCAGGGATGATATTATTTCTTGCTGAATAAGCAAGGCTCTTAACAGAGATGGCACTTAGATTTACCATCTGGGTTTCTAGAAAGATTGAGGAGGAAATTGAGGTTAGGAGATTAAGAATTTTCAAAAACTTCTTCTTTAAAGTGATGGAATAATCCTACACAACAAGCTAATACGTTAATCCTAAATTATTCCTAAATAAAAGATTTATTGAGAGGGGTCATAATGCAAGTTTGATTTTATTATATTACTATAAGCTGCTCATGACTCACTCCTAGCCAAGAAGTGGGAAGTAAGATCAATTGCAAGGTGATATTCAAAGCATTTGAGACCAGAAATTTCCTATAAATAGCAGTCATCCCTACGTCCTCCTCTATAATAAACCCATAGACTTGTCCTTCAGTGAGATCCCATCTGGACAAACACCTTTTCTCACACAGAGTAACAGTCTAAAATTTCTGAACCACGTTGTTTCACTGCCGCAGTCCTTGAAACACAGCCAGAGTCTGATCCAGTGGACTATGAAGCAAATAGGCAGGCCTGCACGGCCCATACAGAACCATGACCAATAAAGTGCCTGCCCCTGTACAAAACTCATTGCAGCAGGTTACTCTAATTCGGTATCTGCATGAAAATAACCAACTGTCTTGTTAGATTTTTGATTTCAAGCCAGGGCTTTGTCTGTATTGCCAAGTGCCACCCCTTTCCCACAGATTTCTTTGTGCATGCATGCATGTATACACACACACACACTTACTTTAAAATACTCTATTCACAGGTGTGGGAAGAGATAATTGCCTTTCTGTCCACGTTAGAAGCAGCAAAGTAGTTAAGCAGATCTAAAAAGTAGAACAGTTCTGCTGTTGTGGTACAGAGAATTCCTTTACTGAAAGGGACAAATTCTGAAAAGCGGTGCTGATTTTAGCATTACTAGTCTGCCTCCAGTTAATATGTTTAAAATTAGAATCTCAAATAAAGACGGTTTATTCAGAAATATTAATATAAGATTGTGGTTCATTACACTCAGCCTTTTCTCTAAGACAAATTGGACATTACCAATTTTAAAAAAAACCACACAGTTCTGTCTGCATATTTTGTACCTTTCTTGCAAGAAAAAACATGAAAACTACAGTTGTTTTGCTGAGATTAAAATCTTTTCCTTATCCTCCAAGGAGTCTATTTTCTTTGTGCATTGTTAGTAAGCTTTCTTTTAAGAGCTGAATAAAGTTGAAAATTCCAGAGCTCAGACATTTTATGCTATTCTCTTTCAATTACAATGCGTGGTCCTGTACAGAATCCGCAGGAATAGTACATTTGTATTTTCAAAATGGCTTCACTATACTGATTGTCCTAATGATCAAAAGACAAATTATTTGAAAGAAAACAGAAAAACCTGAGTGATAAGTTTTCTCTGCAATCAATGTCTCTGATATGTATGAGAATGGGACATCATTTCACCAAAACAATCCATTTGTGAAGTATGCTAAGGGATGACTGCGTTTGGATACAGCAATTAATCACCACATTATTTATAGCACTTCAGAAGCAGCTTACAGTACATTAATCAGGGATAACTTCTGCTTAATTAACAGAGCTGCCAAAAACGTCAAACAAGACCATAAAAAATAGAATTGAATAAGAAAGAATTAGCAAGGGACTAGTAGTGATGAAATATTCAAAGTTCCTCTTCAGCAAAGGTCTTCTCCCAGTTTCACTTCCTACAGCACCATTAAGCAACAAATTCCATCTACAAACAGCTACGCCAGGCGAGTATATTAGTAGCACCAGATACTCACAAGTAAAAAGAAAACAAAGCAACAAGACATTGACTCCATCAGTTTTAGTGCACTGCCATGCACACAGCCATGTGGCTGCAGAAGACATCAGAAATGAAGCAGCAACTTATTGTTTAATTTTTAATCTTCCTTCTTGTAATTAAAAGGACCACTGGAGTGAGAAGGTGCATGGATTACACCTAAATTTGTTGCCCCTGCTACTTCATGGACTCTGTTAGAAGGAAAAAGGAGGTGTAGCATGGGCTTTGCTACTTAATCTGCTTTACAAATCATGATTCAGTGGAAGTCTCTTTATTATGTAGAGGCTCCTAAAATAAAATCCTATTTGCCAGGAGTGTGAAAGACAGTATAACTCTGCCATTCAAAGTACTTGAAAAGAAGTTTAGCAATTAAAACTAAGTAAAACGTTAGTGAGATATGGGGAACATGAGTAATTTGCATGTTAGGCATATGCAAATTCAAAAACAAGATCTGGTTTAAAGGAATAAAGAACTTCATAAAATTACATGGCTATTAAAAGTAGCTTATATGCTAAGAAGTATTCTGATTTACATAAGCAAATTTATTTCAATTACTACATGCAAATGGTAATTATATCAAGTAAAAACAAATTTTTATTGAAAGCACATGTAATTATAGAAAACATTAATGAATCAAGTTTAGGTCTTCAGTAAGAAGGGATGAGGAATAAAATACAGAAAAAATGCTTTTATTATTCAGCACACAGCTGAAAGTTTAACTCTGAAGCAACTGCAATTAGGTTTTGTCAGTCTTTTTTAGCATGGTGTCTATAGATCTCCAAAGGAATTAAGTTTTCCACTGGAAATATCAGTGAAGTGTTTATTGTTACTTGCCATACTTTATCATCCCATAATAAAAATACTCTTGTTCTCTGTTGGAACTGTGTCTGTCCTTATGTAAATAAGGTTACCTAAATCTATGACTAGCTTAATATTTTACATGTATAAAGATAGGTATGTTTAGGAACTTGTCTTTAGCCTAATAGGCTACAGAAGTCTTCATGAAAGTGTGACTTGACACTAGAACATGCACGCGCAATAACCTCTTTAATGTGCATGTTTGTATGTATATTGTGTTTATGAAATGGAAAAAAAATGAAATTAACTGAAATGAAAGTGGAGCCTTCTATATTTCAGAAGCAGTTAAAGAACGATCCATCAATTGATGTGAAAAATTATTTCCATGTCACTTACAGCTAAAGGAAAAATAATCATAGGACCTATAAAGACGAAAAAACATGCCAATGAATTCATTTGCAAAACACAGCTCTGTATAAATACCACACCAAGCTTTCATTTGGCCCCCTTCTCAGTCAAAAGTTGCGTGTCTGGTAGGAGACTTTTGGGCAGTCTAAGAGAGCACTGCCAATGCTTTTGGGATAGTAATTTCGAATACTATCGTTCACATGGTTAGCTTTTGTCTTAATGGGTCTTGAAGTTCATTTGTCCCATCATACTCATAACATATTGCCATGAGGTCACTCAAAACACACTTAAAGGGCTGAAATTAAATATTCAGGTTACCTGTAACAGTAACGTCTCCACTCACATCATTTCAAATTATTCGGAAAACAACAGTCCCCTCCCAATACTTGTGTTTTGATGACCTCACTGAGCTTTCTCCTGACAACTCAAGCGCATTTGAGATCAACAGGGCCTGGGACAGGGGGAGGGAATCCTGTATAGTTACATACTGAAAGGATTAAGAAATACAGCATACGTTATTTTGTCACAGTACTGTTTAAGTGAAACTATCAATCAAGAGGCCTATACATTACTCCATTTTACTATATCAGCACTTTTTTTAATGTTTTGTTAGTATTCATCAAATGAAGGATGACAGCATGTGAGCATGTATAGTAGCATTCCCTGTCAGTGATTCAGAGCAATAAAACACTGGATTCATCATTCTCAGCAATGCTGGTCAGATGGTATAGATTTTTCAAACAGGTTTGGGGGCTTAAAATGTACCTCTGCCTTTACCCAGTGACAGTTCACTACAATGAGTTGCTTAAAGTAAAATAATAAAAAAAATCTAAAGTGGATAAAACACCTTAATTATTCTTCAGGCATCCCAGCCTCTGAGTGACTTGAATGGCAGTCCAGCATGTTCTAGAAACAGCAGATCAGTCTCTGAGGTATCTCACAGTTCCTACCAAAAATGCAACTCAGTCCACTATTTCCTAACAAACCCTTTATGCCTAAAAGCAAACACTACCCATCTGAAGTCACTATTTCAATAAAACTTGCATCAGGCCCACAGAATCACAAATACAAAACATACTCCTGAATCTCTCTACAACTCATTGTAAAATAGCCCTTTCCTTTCTTTTCTGCAGAAGTCCTTTTATCACTGATAACTGCTCTTAGACAGGCAATGGTCTTTCAGCACTGATAATGACTCCTAGACGGACAGACTATGCCAGACAGATAAAACCGATAGAGATAAGCAGTTTGAGCATTTCATAGAACGAAAAATAAAAAGGTTTCTAGAAATTAATGATAACAGAAGTAACACTGCAAGCCCAGTGAAAAACCTCTAAACACAATGAGGGATACAGCAATTGCCTTCACTTTACACAGAGAATGTGAAAAACACAAATAAACGACAGACAGAAAAGGCTCCATCTGTAGAAAACCAGCATTCTGCTTTCAAACAGAATGCATTTAAAAATGCAACGTAAGAAAACCCAGTCAGGCAAGACCTAAGCTCTCTGTAAGCATACCAGAGTCAAATCAAATAACTCACCATATTTGACCACAAAATCAGACCTAAAAACTGGGACTAATAAAGGCCTATCCGAGGAAGGAACAGTCACCAAATGGTCTTTGTGAATGGTTCTGTATAATGAGTTACCTGCAAACCAAATGACATAGCATCAGCTTTCATTGACAATCTCAGAGACACTTTAAAGTCAACGGGAAGATTCTCCTAATCTTATCCCTAAAAAAAGGAATGGTCTTCAGACAACCAGCAAAAGAAGAAGAGAGATGCTTTTGCACATCAAGGAAAACTTAAACTCACTGAACCTCCCCAGGTCCTGGAATAGCTGCAGGCATTTATATAGGCAGATAACTACCAGCTACCAGGCAACTTTGTCAGGTCGGCCCAAAATCACGATCACAGTCCATTTGAATGACAGGTGAGACCTGAGCCTCAGAAAGAACTCCCTTTAGTGTGAAAAACTATTGCAAAATGGTTATTCCACATTCAAACCTTGAAACCCCAGGGTTACTTGCATTCTCATGTGTAATTCAATTAGTAACAGTGAGACTAAGCTAATTGCAGTAAAAAAAACCCCAAACAATCATCAGGTAAACCTTGTGGTTTCACACTTTGCCTTTAATAGCTGTCCAACACATAATACAGGATTTTCATTCTGAACCAGCTCCCACTGCAGCGGGACAAATAAATAACAGAACTACTTAGGAGTCATGTGCAACGCATTCTGCATAGAATATTAGGTTGGAAATGAAACCATGCATGCTAGTAACCAAAGGAATCGGCTTTCAAAGGGAAGCTAGTCCTCTTTTAAATCTAAAAGAGACAAATAAATCTAGCAAAACTGTACCCCACAAAATCTTTGTCTTTCACTATGAGATGTTAGAGAGCAATCCACATGATTTTGCAGCATTCCTGGAACTATTGTTTTACTGGATAATTTCAGATTTGTACGAAATACGTAAATTGGAAGTATTTTGCGTGTCTGAATTAACTAGACATTGGAAACAACTATACTAAGGATTAACCAGTGATTTGGGGAAAAACGTTACACGGTAAGCAAAATGTCCTCTTCCCTAGTGCTTTTATTAGCTATGACTTTGAGCTTAACTTCAGCACACCTTTGAAAGCACTGCGTTTATCAGCCTTAATTTTATGTCTCGGCCTAATGCAAAACATAGCAACTTACCTCATACTCAGCAGCCTTTCCTGAGGCTCTCTATAATCAATTCTTTGAAAAGCTTATATTATAATTCCATTCACTGGGAGGTTTTTTTTTTAAAGAACATGCAGTGGAGTTCATAGAAATTCATTTGTATTTTCTTTTGCTTGGATACCTGGAGTATTTTGATGTTTCTGTTGATCCTTGCTATGCTAACAAGCTAAACTGACCATGCTCTGACAAAAGAACTAATGAATAAGAGACTAAAACAACATAAAACCAGAATAATATGTATACTACTGATATAAGAGAGGTCTGTGACAGGACCAGGAATGAAATTACAGTATAGGCTCTGCAAATCCACCAAGCTAGCTGATGATCCCCCATTTCATTATCATACATGTGAGCAAACACGTAACTGAAGAAACTTTCACTGTACTTGATTTTACTTCTCAATACAGTTCTGATTCTCAAACTTTCTTATGTTACTTACTTTAAACACAATAGCCTACAAACTTACCCTAATTATAATTCTGGTACTTTAAAAATATTCAGTCAATCTAACATTTCAAATCAACTAACCTACAGTGTACTATTAGGTCAGGATCAATAGGCTTTCTAATACTCAATCCAAGAAAGAAATATTGCTACACACACGATATGTATGCATTTGCAACTCTCTTCCTTTGCCTTTCTCTTGTGATTTTCATGTCACTCCTTTTCTAAATGACATCAGTGCTACTCAGCATTGGTGCCAAATTCCCATTCTTGCTCTTTCAGCCACCCACAGTTTCTACCAGCTCCGCTCGCTCCTCTTTCTCTCTGTCTCCACCCTTTCTCATATAGCACATTCATACCTTCCCATTCTTCACCACTGTCACTATTTGCTTCCTTTCATCATAAATCCACACTTAGTCTCTCCTTTCCCATACTTGTGCCATCATTCTAAAGCTCCTTTTTAGATCCTTAAAAACCACGCAGCATTCCTAACACCCAATAGCACAGTTTTGCACAGCTTAATTGTGTCTTCTGAGGAGCATCTTCTCTTACTCATTTTGAGATTGCCTTCTGCTAGCTTCATTTGATGCCCTATTGTTCTTCTAGAGAAAGAAACTGTAAATAATAATTCTCCGCTCATCTACGCTCAGCCCAACAATGATTTCTGGATTCCTGTCATGTACCCTTTAGTCATATCTTTTTCTAGTCTGAAGGGTCCTTGATTATTCAATTGCTACTTAGGAGAAAGTAATTCTTTAATAAAATTTATCATTCTTCTTACCTTCGCAAGTTCTGACATACCTATCTAAGATAGTCTTGAAGACATGGGTGTACTGTGAACATATACAAAGCCACAAAAAATGTTTCTGGGTTTTTTTCCACTCTTTTTCCAGTAATTTCTAATGGCCTAGAATTATTAATTGCAGCAGCTACATCTCATTCTTAAAAAGCAGTAATTAATTGGTTACTCATCATTGTGTACGATCGCAATCGGGATTTTCTTCCACCTTTGTTTGCACCTCCTCACATTTACTTGGACTGAATTTCATCTGCTTTTTTGATGCTTTTAGAAGTTGCTCCTTCTCTTCATTACCCTAACTAGCTTGGCAATCTCACAAGAATTGAATTATTAGTCACTATAAACCCACTTCTGCAGAATATTCAGACCCCAGTGCAAAATCCTATGACATCCTCTCCATTGAGAAAACTGAACACTAGTTCCCACCCTGTTTTGGTTGGTTTGGTTTTAAGATATTTCTCCATATTGAGTACCTCTCATTTTCTCTCATGGCTAGTTAGTTTTTCAATACTATTTTTGATGAGAAGCTTTTTCAAATACTTTCTGGAAACCTAAGCAGATTGTCTCAACAGGATTACTCTAGCCTCCAAAGTGAATTCTAACAGCGAGCAATGACTAAATAAGACATGTGGAGTCTTCCCCAACATACCATGTTTATTGATACGTCCAATAACTATTCCTTCTTATAGTTTCTGTCAATTTGCCAAACACAGGCTTACCGGCTAGAAGTTCCCTGGATACTCTCAATAAACCGTTTTATAGCTTGACATCACATTAATCTTACTCCAGCTTTTTGGTACCAAGGAAGTGTTAGGCAAGAGGCAACACAGTACAGTTCAGTTTAACTATTGCACTCTTAAAGGTCCTCTAGAACTCTTAGGCAGATACCATTAGCTTCATATATTTTTAACCAATATTTACTGCTTATTTCGTCCGTTTTCTCTACTGACTCTTCTACTGAATTACATTCTCTAATCAACTCCTGAAAAAAAAAAAAGATGTTACCATGTGGGGATATGCCCAATTTATTTTGCATTTACAGTTACCACAACAAATCTTTTTTGTGTGTGCACGCTGTGCTTCAACTTCTTATTCAACTTTACAGCCTACCGGACAGGCACCCCACACCTGATGAGTTAGAGAAAAGTCTTTGGAAGTTCTTCCTCAATCTTATTTGCTTTGCCTTACCGCATTTTTTACATTTAACCCAACAGATTTACACTCTTTTTTATTTTTGATATTCGACTGAGGATTCCATTTTGTGAAGAACATTTGTGTATTTAGTAATCTCTCTAATCTCAGTGTTTAACAATGATGCTTTTTTAATGTGGTCTTTCTAAAGTGCTTTAATGCCTTTTTTTTTAAAGCTTCCAATACAGTGGCTTGAAACAGCATCTATGTCATCTGTAAAGATGATTTTCAGCTGTGCCTCTTAGTTTCTGTTTAACAAGTATCCTAATTTTTTTAAAACTCTTGTTTGTGGAATTAAGTACTGCTGCATTGGTTCTTCTGACTTCTGTTGCTCTTGAAAGGATGCTGATTTTAAGAATGTTGTTACAGAACGTACTTTGATAATAACATTGTATCAATAAACTGCCCCTCTATTGATTCCCTGATTAGCTTCCTCAATGAAAAGTCATTTATGGTGTCTAAAAGTTTAGTCTGAAATGACTTGACAGCTACTACCCGATTGACATGGGGAGGCAGCAGTCATGGTGAGCTGAAATAACAAATTTCTCTTGTGTTTCCTGACAAGTGTCTCTGACCTCTCCTGGTATGCCACATTCATTGTCTCCACTGATCAAGCTCTTATCAACATAGTCTTACTACTTATACTACATTTATGCCTGGAAATTCAATAGGGATTCTTAATTACTCCCTGACATAGTTAATTTGTTTATCTGATATAACCTTGCATTTCATTTACTACATAGCACTGTTTCTCCATGTGCATGACCTACTCTTCCATATATTACTGTGTTATTATCCCAGTACTTGTTTTCCCTCCAGAAAAATCCCAGTGTGCTTTCTACAGCAATAGACTAAATTAAAGTTAGGCATCCTATAAAATGCAGGTATCATGAATTTTGCAATT
>NW_009609129.1:0-4884 GCF_000690535.1 Cariama cristata
AGAGGTGGACTGGGCAGCCGTGTTCATGTTTGCCACTGTCGTCGAGGTCGCTCTAGTGTTTGCCTCAAGGTTTGACATGCCTGTACGAATATCAGTGGATGTTGTCACGACATCATAGGAAGTAGCTGTTTTATACTTTTCTGTTTTGGTGGATGTCCTAATAGTTTGCAAATTCATTTCCTGACCAGCGCTTTTTGTAGCATACTTCGTCATGTCTTTACTTGTGCTTTGGACACTATCGATCTCTGAGAATGACGTACTTTTAATGGTAGAGGTGGAATATTTTGGCAGATATTTGAAACATTTACTGTTCTCTAATTCCTAGAATTTATTACACGTGATGGTCTGTGTATTTAATATTCGATAAAATAACCTTTGCTGTGGTTTTTTTTCTAATCATATATAATCAAAATTTTCAGATTTCTTGTCTCCTATTTTTATTGGAAATGTATTCCTATACTCATATCTGTTTCATCAATCAATTAAGGTAAAAGAAGGAACCAGTTAGACATCAGAAATTGTCTTACAAAGATATCTTTTGGGAAGAAGTTTGAAACTAGAATGTACTAGACAGCTGAAGATGTGCATTTGAACTTGCTATGAGGTCAGATTTTACCTACTGGAAGTAACAACAGTCATTCACTTTTTTCAGAAATATCTGAATTTTAATTTTGTGTTACAAAATATTTCCAAAATTTCCTAACTTTTATCATTCTATAGACCATCTTTCAAAGCAGACTTGAAAAAATGGACCTAAGGCAGAGAACTGTGAATGATGACATTGAAAACACAATCTCAGTTTAATGCTAAGCATTAATTACTCTTTTTTTTTTTTCCCACCAAAATTTGCATTCTATTGAACAGCCATCTCTTAGGATTTCCTCTGTACCTCAGATCATTTCTTTTAGTAAAATGTTACGTCAATCATTGGTAAAGACCTGATTAAATGCTTAGTATAACTGAGGGTTTCCCTTTGGCCAAAAGCTGTCATCAAAAAAGGAAATGAGATTGGATTGTCACAGTTTGTTCCTTTTGGTCCTTCTTAACATTTTATTATTTTACATGGCCTTATTAATTTTTCATAGTGAGTTCTAATGTTCTTCTGCTTATTGCAGTAAAGATAGTTAGCTAAGAATTCCCCAAAACCCAGATTCCTTCTTTTCCAATAAGAAATCATGTTCCTACCTGTCTCCAATTATTTTTGATGTCCCCAGTTTTCCATAAGCCATGGAAAAAGAGGGTTAAATACTGACTGTTTAGAGATTGCTAGTATAGCTTCTTGAGAACTCTGATCTATTTCAAGATTTTGAATATATTTCACTCAGGGATGTACTGTTAAGTGATGTCTATCATTCTCAGATTTCAAAAAAGCAGTAGATACCCTAATGGATCAATAAAGAAGTCAAGAAGAAAACTCCAACATTTTTCAAGCTGCTTTTTTATGTAAGTATTAATACTCTATTTTTTTCAAGTTTTCTGCATTGGCAGCACCTGAAAAATCTACTATTCATCCGTATCTACCTAACTGAATGACAACACAATACCTGTGTGTTTGTCAGCCTAAAAGAATTACTTTCTTCCCTTGAGGTATATGCAAATGTTCAAAATCATCTAGATTGTATGTTCCTAAGGAGGGGCTCATTCTATTAATAATCCTTTAGAGGAATCACACCCCATGCCTCCACGGTCTCTCCCCTGTCAGGTTGGTTGTGTCACTTCAGAGGACTCTCTTCCTGTGAGGCATACCAGCCTGGTTAGGTAATACTTGTGCTTGACACCCACCAGGAAGCTAATAGGGTTCACGTTCTGCTTCAGTTACTGCCGTTACAGAGAGAAAGGATGGGGAAAGGAAGAGGTACTTGGACCAAGCTGTCCGAAATCTAAGGAATCACTATCATATCCCAGCATCCTAGCAAACCATTTCTTTGTTGTCACAATACGCTAGACGGACTACTGAAGAGAAGAATTTGTGTGGACTTTTGCGTGCAGATGTTTGTTCTGCTTGCACTGCTGGAAGACCTGTGTTTGCTGGGCACCCACCTGGAGCCACTTGGCTGTGAACCACCTCCAGTCTAGAGGCTGTATTGCCACATTAACACACTGTGCAAAGCAAATTAATAAACACTCTTTCTTAGCATGACTTGTTTGCTATGATCCAGTGCTAAGCAAAGCACAGCTCTGTCCTTTATACGCAAAAATAATGCCCTGCCCCTTCCCTGTTCCTTTTATCTTTGTTGTCTTTTTAGATTCCAGACTCGTTCAAGTGAGGCTCAAGCGGTTTTGTGCATGAGAGGGAGGCTGCAGAATATTAAAAATAACAGACACGACAACACTAATTCTTACAACAAAAGAAAGCCTCAAAAGTTCAGAAGCAAGAGTCAATGAAAGTACATTCCATATTAGAAGAAAGGATACGTAGCTGTATAAACATCAGGAATACCTTTTTTTCTAAAATGTACGATACTGGAATTCCTGTATTCTGTTGTGGTTTTATATATATATGTATAAAATGCTTCAATTCTGCCTTTTTCCTGTACTATCCTGGGGGTTTTAAGCCATTCCTGGTAACGTCTAATAGATTTTCTGTGTTTTTTTCAGAATAGCAAAGGAAGGGACCAAACACAATGAACTAATTTTGTCTTATATCTTCAATTGGTGTCACTGCTAGATCTGTACCTTGGTATTGGTATCTTTACAACGTTCCTGTAACGTAGAACAACGTTCCTGTAACGTAGAACAATGTTCGCTTTCCGTACAATGGGATGTACGATTTGCTTTCAGGCTATGTAAGCAGCTCCTGGCAGACAGGTCCAGTGATTCACAGAGGCTAACTTCTCTATATCCCAAACAAGTCCTCTAGCCAGCAAACTGGAAGCATCTATTTGTCTAACAGTAATTGGATATATTCATATTTAAGTAGTAATTTTGCATACATTGAAATATTGAGATTGATTGCAAAGTATAGAACCAAGGACATGATTACCTGTCCTTCTAACGGAGCAGTATTCACAAAGAATTCACCAAAATGTCAAAGTCTCGTCACAGTATGCATACTACAATGCACCACGGATTTCCTGACCCTAGTCAGAAATTCGTAGGGTACTAGGCAGTAATTTTCATGCTGTAAATCAAAGCTGAGATTTTTTGCGATGCAGTGGCAAAAGATGAGTATTTTCACATCAACTGGAAAAGTGCTACCCATTTAAAATTTGGCTCTGGGCTGAAATCCTTGTGCAGATTTCTGTACACTAGCTAAAATGAAAACAGTCAAAAGGCTACTGGGAGAGAGTAAATTAATCTAAATTAGTACAATTTTAGTATTATGCAAGTTTTTTGGAGCCCATATCATTTAAAGCAATGTTTAACTCCTGTGTTTGCCCTCTAATTCAGAATTAAAACAGCCTTAATTGCCTTTATTTTAAAATTAACTAATATCAGTTAAGCTACTGATTGTGTGAACAAAGGGATTTTTACCAATGCACTTGAAACTTCTTCTCCTTTAATTTGAATTAATTCTCCTGAGTATCTGTGCTTGGACAGCTCTGTAAGTCACTGGAACTTCAAACTCCTAAATGTCTTATTTATTTTAGCAAATGAGAGTTACACTCCTTTGAGCAACCACTACCACAAAACTGCTTTTCCATATAGAAATCAAGTAATTAAAGCTTGAATTTAAAAAAAATCTTGAATTTGTAGATTATTAAAGGCCTTCTAGATTTTAAATTCAGAGGTATTCGCAAAGCTAATTTTCATTTTATAAGTGACTTGTGCATTGCAGAGTCTCAGACCTATGTCATTTTTTTGCCGCTGAAAATGTCATTCTTGATTTCCAGATACCACTTTTTGATGGGTAAAAAATACACAATTTGAAAGCATTGCAAAATGTTCAAAATGTTTCTAGTTCGATTATTTTCTAGAAACATTTATGCTTTGGACTTTTTTTCATGTTTTTATGACTTAAAAACTTAACTGAGGATTATATATGAGCAGTTTATAAAGTATATATTAATATCTCATTCATTCTTTTAATAAAACCTAAGAAATTAACTTTGGTTGCTAAAAAAATATAACAGTTTATGTTCTGCCTTTTGCTAAAGGAAATTAAATCAATTCAGCATTTGTTATTACCTCCCCATTTATATTCACTAAAGCTGGAGAACCATATGTCTTCCTCTCTGTTATTTTCTCCTGTTAACTGATGAAAACTTGAGTAAATGTGAGTACTAAAAAATCACAAGTCAATGAGCAAGATAAGCATGCCTCTCAAAACTGTATGGCAAAGGGTTTTCCACTTGTATCACAAGGTAAATTCTGATAGATTTAATCAACAGTACTGTTTGAAGTACTTACACAGATAAGAATAAAGTATCTTATCTTTGGTTATAGTTTTTAGTGGTAGTAATTTCATTTGAAAAATATGTAAACCTTTACTGAATATATTGACAGAGTTTTTCTATCAAAGTAGCAAATAAATTAAACTTACCTGAAAAGCAGCATAATGCTATGATAATATACATAAACTTCTGCTTATAGAGAGATAAATTAGTTGTCCAATCCATCTTTTTTTCTTAAAAGATTATAGTTTCACCAGCTGAGTCTAAAATTCTCTTCAGTATGTGCTGTGCTCTTGGTAACACAGAAATAACTCTCACAACCAAGTGAAGAAGATGAGTCTGATGGTCAAGGTGAAATGTTCTTAAACTAAAGCACCTTGCATAATGCCAGCACTTTGTTGAGGGTTTGGTGAGGGACACACCTGCTTGTACCTTACAGCCCAAGGATTTTAAAATTAGAATATGGTACTTTCCCTCTAGGTAAGGTAAATAAGAAACTTGCTGCTTGAAAAGGTCAGTGTGCATTAATCTGAGCATGAAATGAGCAGGA
>NW_009609129.1:4915-33186 GCF_000690535.1 Cariama cristata
GACTAGTCTACACCCTTAAGAAGGCCACAATCACACATTCATCTCTTAGATATTTAAGTTCAGGGTGGGCACTTAACAGAAAGGAAGACAGTAGTTTTGCCAAGTTTTACATTTCCATTTCAGTATTACATCTTTTTTATAGCTAACAAGAAAATATTCCCTGATACTATTTTGTGAATCGCTGTACACTAATAAACACCCAGTTTGATTGTCAAGAAAAAACTCATTGGTCTTATCCTTCCTAGCTTAATCGTGCAAATTCTTTGGGGCCAAGGTTGTATCCACTGCTGTAACTGCAAACAGACAACTTTTCTTAGTCTCAGTCATCCCCTGGAATTGCGGCTGAATGAGAGAACAGACAAAAGGATTCAGGGGAACACCTTTGAGGGAATGCACAAAAGTAGACAGATGGATAAAGTGGCAAAAATCAGCGAATTCATGTGCTGCTATTGCTGGACAACTGGAATAGTAGATAACAGTGTAGTTTAAGGAAGAAGGACTGCCACATCCATGAATTCAGGTGATAATTAAAAAGCTTTTCAACTATTTTGGACCATCACCAATATTGAATGAGTTTGACACTTTGAATTATTTATCAGGATTAATCTACAAAGGATATGAAAATCTATAGGCATACAGACTCTGTTTGACTTTGGGTTCCCTCATCCCTGAAGTCCTGTCCTTGTTCTCTTTCCAGAATCCTGTTTCCCTTTCCTCTCACAATTCTTCCAAATCTGAAATTTCTTGTTCAAGATGGACACAGGAAAAAAAACACCTTATCTGTATTTTCTGTTAGATTCTAGTTAACAGTTCTCACTAAACCATGTGCTTTGGCTAGGGAAAGGGCCAACACCTTTTTAATATCTGCTTCCTGATGGAGAGGCTTCATTACCAACTCAGTTCTAGGTTTAGAGGGTCAGTTTTCAAATAGTAACTAGCAATACCTGTAGAAAATTAGATGTTTGTCTGTATGACCTAGAAGCATACAATTATTATTCAATCAGCTGGTTTATGAGTATTAGTTATATACTTGGTTTGAATTGAAAAATCATGTTATATTTGATGTGTTGTACAACTTGTAGGGTACAGTTCTGCTTTGAATATCCAAATTTTTTTTTAAATGCTTGAGATAATATAGATGAAAAATGCCCTTTTCACAGGTAAAGAACGAGTAGACGCTGGCTAATATATTCGTAACAAAACTAAAGTAAATTTAGTTTTCCTACTTGAATAATGAAATCAGAAGCCTGGATTTGTTCACATAAATATTATTTCTCTGTAAAATGTAATTTCTATTTGTTTGTGTGATACAAAGAGACTCTTAAATGCTTGGTTTGCACTGATTGGATAACATACAAAGATTAAAATTTCCTCACAAAGCTTCTGAAATTACAGCAAGCATGTATGTCGTGGTCTGAGGGACTGACGTGTGTGTGCTCTTGCCTGGTTGTGCAAGCAGTTAGGTAAGTTGAACGCACGTCCTTGACCTTTCCGCAAGTGTTAGTAAGAGAGAAACAATTTGTGATTCACAATTCATTTCTGCTTCGTTAGCCACTGTCTTTAACATGATCTTTCTTTTGCTTTACGCATAAAAAGCATTATAAAATTGGAGGGGAGGGAAATTATCCCAGCTTGCTGTAGAGTCATTTGGAGAGAAAGCAAGATGTAGTATTAAAAACATGGAGGTAAATAAATTTGAAACACAGTAGGTCTGGGGATAATTCTGAAAATCTTAAAAGTGTATGCAAAAAGACACAAACCTTGTGTTTTCACTTTGAATTTTAAGTACAAATAGCCAGTGGAGTCTGCTTACTGTTTTAGTCCACCGAGTACCAAAATCCTAGATGGGAGAGCTACACCGACACACACCCCAAGAGGCAGGCCTGATGCTATTAAAAAGTAATAGAATCTGCAGGCAGAATCTACTCATGGAAATAGGTCCTACTACAAACATCTTTGTGATACAAAGGGAATGGTCACTACATGGGATGACATGAGTTCCCTTAAAAAAAAAAAAAAGTTTTATTTAAAGTGTTACTTTCATGATATCTCTCTAGTAACGTTACCATAAGCCAGCATAATTTCCTTTTAAGCAGCACTCAGGTGTTTGTACCTCCCTGGTAGGAACACCTAGTTGCGTACACTCCTTATTTTGCACGTGTAAATGAAAGTGAAGGGAAAGGCCTGACTGGTTTGGAAAGAATGAAGCACCTTCAGAAAGGCTGTTGACAATTTCCTTTTCAAGCCTGCCATTTTAACCAGGAATGAACTTGCTTAAGAGAACTTCAGTTGTGAAACGGGAATAACTCTGCTTGTGTGGCAAAGGAAATCTTAGTGGGAAATCATGAGTATTTTTCTAAATAGCTTGAGAAGCAATTCATAATAAATTTCATTCTTTGACTGTCCTGTGTTAATAAATACTCACTAGAGTAAACTACGATTGATTTATCAGGTTTTACCAGTCTGTTTTGTAACTGAATACTTCCTTCTGCTGGTATTAACGAAGAACTGCATTTTGAACACAAACCAGGTAAGGGCTGTGGAAGGAAGTGATTTCCCCTATTTCCATACTATTTTATTTTCATTTACTTCTGATTTAGGGCATCATTTAAGGTTTTTGCTGTTTTCTTAGCAGATATCCTCTCAGCTGCTCCTTTGCCAAGCTTACCCTACGCCCAAAAACCAACTCTGACACAGGTAACTGCCTAAAAGCAGTAAGAGAACACGGCGCAACATTGACGGACTATCCAGTTAAAAAGGCAAATATAATAGAGAATTTGGACAATGTTCCCTGTGAGTGAATGCTCACACAAAAACCTCTCTGCTGTGGAAGGGTAGAAATCTGCAGCCAGCCAAGTCGCTAACTGTGCCCTGCAGCCCAAACTCGTGCCCTGAAGGCCTGAGTGACCAGAGCGTTCCTCGACGTCTGCCTGGAGGGAATACTGCATCTGCAACAGCGAACGAAAATAATTCCACAGCACAATGAGAGTTTCTAAGGAGTAAACAGACACATATAATGTGGCACACAGGAAAAGTTTCCAGAAAATCATGCAAAAATCTCCCTAGCTTAAGGGTTGTTAATGTATTTCAGATGACGCTGGAGGAGGAGAGAAAACATCTCTGAAAGAAGATGATCTGACCCAAAATGAACTGTTTCAAACTACTAAATGAGAGAAAAGAAACAGCTGATCACTCTTACCCAATAAATCTGTAAAACCTCTTACCTGCAGTGATGGTGCCCAGCCACACCATGCCAGCCATCCCCGCGGTGGCCGTGGAGGTCTGTGTCTCACCGCAGGCAGCCCTCATGGAGCAGGGAAGGCCGGGTGGCCCTATAGGGCCAAGGACTGAGGGGCTCCCTCCGGGCCCCCCCATGCCGGACACCGCGAGACCTGCCGGAGCCAAAATGGTGGCTGTGGAAGGGCCCTGCGTGCTGCCTCTGTCAGCCGGAGGGACAGCAGGGTCAGCTGTGTGGTGGAGACCCAAGTCTGCGGCACTTGAGGAGCTGTCTGGGGCGGGTGGGGTAGAGCGGCCTTCAGTATTGCAGGCTGTCTGGGGGGAAGCCTGTGGAGAGTTCCCGCCTTCACCCTCGTAGATGTGGGACAGCGATGTGTCTGCTGTTTGGGCCATGGTGGGCTTTGGGGTGTGGGTCGAGGGCTCTGTGGGCACTGCTGTGGCGTTGGCAGGTTGGTAGCCCACTTCATCTGCAGTGCTTTGCCTAAGAAGAGGTGGCCTAGGTAAAACTCTGTCTTCCAGGGTTGTCTTTCTGCTTGTACCCGGGCCGTGGTTCTCCTCCGCAGCCGTCACTAGTCCCAGTGCCGTGGGTTTGGCCTCTTGCAGCGTTCTCCCCATCGCTGCTGGTTCATTTGTGCCATGCACCACGCTGCTTGCACCTGCTGATGAAATAAGTAGATCTCAATACTTAGCAAAAATCAAGAAATGCATCTTCTAAGATTTTTGTAATTTCTTTTTCATTTTTTTAATCCTTTTTTTCTGTGAGATTTTAGCATGCTTCTTATTCTTTTGATATCTTTTCTCTTTTCTGAACCAGGTCTCCTCATCCGTCTGCTCCAAAGAGAGCCGCTGCGTGTAGCAGAGCCAAGGCCTCTTCCAGCCAGGGACCTGCAATCCCTCTTTGCTCGAGCAGCCCTCCAGGATGCGGAGTGGGTGGCACAGCGGGTTCTGCATGCGGGACCCTCAGCAGCGGGAGCGTTTCCTCTGTGGCCCCGAGGAGGCGGAGGATTTCTCTGCAATAATTCTGGTACTTTGACTTTCTCTGCTTTAAAACTCATGTAAAGAGTCTCTCTCCCCCACCCCCCAGTCTAAATTTCCTCTTCATGGTTGTTGCTTTTGTCACCTAATTATAGCAATTTAAGATGTCAGGTATTGCTCGAATATTTATTTGGGAACTTTTGGCTTTAAGGTTTCCTTTAATAGCCAATGGATAAGTAGCAGTTTTAATAAGGGACCCTCTGGACTTCTGCAGCAGTTTTACAGATGCAGATGAGAGCACGTGTAAATGATGCAATGCATACTGAAACTTGTTTTTTCTAGAAGTGTCTTCTTATACCACAAATTAGGTTTGTATTCTTAGACTCAACTGCAGTTTTACCTTTTAGTGCTTGCGCTGTGCTGAACTGGATTAGGACAGGTTATGTGTGCAGAAATTGGAGGTGCATTTTTGTTCTTGTGCTGAACTCTCAGATAATATTTGCAGTCTGGGGTTAAAAAGATCACTGAAGATGCTGGACCTAGCTTTTCTCTGTTTACCCAAATAATGGAATTTGGGCACAATCTCATCAAGTCTTAAAAAAACCTGTCACTGAGTTATTACTAGAACTTGGACCTTACTGCTACCCAAAGTAGATTCAGGTATCCTTCCTTTTGGTATCCAGAGGGAAAAATAGGAAGAGTAACTTCAAGTTGCAAAAGGTGCAGCTTTGATCAAGGGCGTACGTGACTGTCTCAGCCACCATTCATTCAAACTGCTTCGCAGAACTGTCCCCTGTCTACAGCTGGTTAGCGACATGCAGTAAACCTTACCTCTCATCACAGGGCGTATGCCACAGGCTGCTCAAGTTTTAACTATTTTGGACTTTTTTTCTTTCTCTTACTCATTCCTAGAATAATACACAATTACTATAAAGTATCTCAGTTATGTTCTGCCTTGAGTTCATGCCTCTGCACTATAGTCCTATTACGTACAAATATTTTCTAGGAAACTTTTTAATATACTCTGCTACTATTAGTCCTAGCTTATATATAGTTAGACATAGACGTATAGATTTGACATATCAATACACATTCACAATTCCCTTAAAAAAGTTCTTCCCCCTTCATTATAAAAGCTTCCAATTTCCCTGGAGCATTCAATGAAATAATTAACACAAGGTGCATCCTACCTGCTGCACATATGTTGAAATAAAACGCCAAGAATATGAATATATTTTGTATAAAATATTGCAGAGAGCAATGTTTCCAGGTCATTTTGTTGCCTTGAGACTACTTGTCCAAATGAGAGATTGCTTCAGGCTCCTTGCAACTCTGCTACCTCTGCAAGCAAATTCCAAATGTTATGGAAGTAACTCAGGTAATGCAAGCATGTTGCTCAGTTAGCTGAGCAGCTGACACACCTTAAAGTCCTGCTTAGTTTAAGAAGCTGTTGTTATCTGGGCAAGACGTCTGTGGATCCAGTGTGGTGATTTATAGTTGCAAAAATGCAGTTATGTTTGTGCATCCATTTAAAACTTTCATGAGGACCCGTATCGCCTAGCTAAATCTGCATGCAAAAACATATTTCTGGCAACGTTAATGAAAAAGCATTTGGATTTAACAAAAAAATAAATAAATAAATACATAAATAAAGGTTTTATTGGGCTGAAGTTTACTTATCAAGTTGGGAACAAGGGAGATCTTCAAAAGCAACATGACTATTATTGAGGATCTCATAAGTTAGCATTACATTTATCGTTTGATATGGGGAAGGAGTTGTTGTCTGGAGATTGTTTAGGAACAGTCCGGTGTGTTTTCTGTGCAAAGCCTGTGTTTGCCTCTGCACACGCGCTGTGTGCATGCCCTGCGAAGTCGAGCACAAAGGGTCTCTCCTTGCACATCGTGTGGGCCACTAGAGGCCATCCTATACCTCATAAAATAAAGTAGCAAAGCATATGGGAATAAAGGATAACAGCAAGGAATGATAAAAGATTAATTAAAGTCTAGGTATTTTTAAAGCAAACCAAGCAGTTTGTTTCGGGAGACGTTGTTCCTTGCTTGTACCCTTATGAGTTTGGTATGTTTTTTCCTGAAGTATTTGCTAGTGATGGAGCAAGGGTGTTACAGTGCATGAGATTGTGCTCCCAGTAGTAGTATGAATTCAACGGTCTTTGAGTTACACCTAGTATTGTTGCAGTTTCATAGGAGAGTATTCAAAACCTTTCTTGTCTGACCACGCCATTCTGTCTTTCTGTTTAACTACAGATTAAATTCCATAGTGAATCTATTCCTTCTTGTAGAGGCTGCCAAAGGCTAAGGGCTAAGTTCATACAGAGCACCTTGGGGCGTGAAGGAGGCAAAGGAAAAGCTAACAAGGTACAGTCCTTCCATGTCTTCCCTCCTAGCAACATGTAAAACACAAAAGCCTTTGTACTAGGAGTGGAAGGAGAGGTCGGAGAGGTCAGCCCTTGTCACCATGCAGCAATAAAACACGAGGTATTTGGGCTTTGTTGGAGCAATTCCGAATGAAAGGGACAAACATTTACGATAAGGAAAAAGCAACAAGGAACCTAAGCTCAATTGACTGAATTGGACTTTATAATGAGGTCTTCTGGCAGCATTTTACATCCAGTTTTCACAGGCTTAACTAAAAAATCAAGGGATCTTGCAAACCCCATGTTTCCTTTTGAAATCAGAGCTTGGTTCTTGTTTTCCCTGATGCACAGCTGACGTAATGGCAGATGCAGGTAGGCTAGGGACGAGGCAAAGTGCTGTGCTTTTGAGCGTCTCGGTGCCAAAGCCCAGTCTTGAGCATGTCAGTATTTTGCTTCAGTGAGGCTTCAATACCTACCGCATTAAACATCTAAACATCTTTCAAGTGCTCTACTAAAGGCACCTATTTTAAATTGGGATCCTACTGGTGATTTTATGATTAATAATATTAAGTAAGAGTGAGAAACTTAGACTTAGGGAGAAGAGGCAATTCCTAGGGTGGGGAGGTTCCTCCCAGTGTGTTTAATACGGTGATTCCTTAGCTCATGGCAAAACAGACGGTCAGATTTGATAGAACGAAATATCTTCTTTATACTCAACATACAAGTCCTATAGTACGGAGATGGTGGGATGAATTATAGCTTTAAATACCAACTTATGCCTGGCTCTTGAGCACAGTGCCTAAAGGCAGAGTGCCAAGGTACAGATTGGGTGACACGCATGCTGGCATTGAACAGGCTGATTTTCACACCACCCCCCTGGAATAAGCTTCATGTTTGAAGAGGTTTTTTTCAAGCATTTTGTGGTATAAATGTAGGTCTTGGAGAATTTGTTTGGAGAAAATATAGTGTGGAAGAGCAAAGGTTTGTTTACTTGAAAAAGCCTCGATGTAAAATGCAGCTTTATTATTGTACAAGTAGGGGAGGTTGAGTCTTTGTAGGTGCCATCTTCAATTCTTCAGTTCTTAATTTAATTCTCCTTATTCATTTAATATGAAAACTTCTGTCATATGGAGATTTTTTTCCTGATTGAATCATTAACCTTGACATCTTTTGTATAAAGTATTAAATTCATTTTTTTTTGCCATCGTCTGGAATAATTAATGTAAGAACATTTTGTCTAAGGAGTTGTAACAGTGCAGTTCAAAATGAAATCTTTCATTTGTGGTACCACTGTATTAGCTGGATCCTTCCAGTCTGTTGCAAGGAAATGTAAAATAACAGGTTGTAAGAGCTGATGCAGTAGCGATTCCAGGATTAGTTTATACCTGGCAAGGACATGGTAGAAAATTCAGTTCTGTTTTGCAATGCGGTTTAAAAGAAGGCTGGAATACGCTAAGTTGATAGGGGAAACACAGGCCTGTCTCCTTTGGACAGTAGTATTGTCATTAGGAGTAGGTCTAAACACAGCCCAGTCTCCTCTGAGTTAGGTTTTTAGAGTCTCCTTAGGGAGTTTCTGGAGGTGAGTTCTTGTGCATTTTGTTGTACAAATATGCTTAGATTCAAATGTTGATTTCTATTTATTTCATGTTTTCTACAGCTTTTGCAAAAGAAATAATGGAAATTAGCCCTAAAAGGTAACAGCATAATTTGTAAATAGCGCATAATGAATAATACACTCAGAAGAGGACTGCTTTGTGGCTACAGAGGCAAGAGTTACCTGTCTTAATGTCCTTCCATGTAAGTGTTTAGCAGACTTGAATTAATAAATGTATTTTTCAGGACAACTGTCCAGCTCATAAGGATAATTTATTGCAAAATCTATTTATTTTTGTCTGAAAGTCCAGTTCTTGCTGGGTAGTGAATAACTACTATGTTGTTTCTAGAAGGCACTACCCCTGCAGAGCTGAGTTTTCTCTTGAATGGGGCTGGGTACGCTCATCACCACCTGGGTGTCTTGCTGTGATGGCAAAGGTGGTCTGTTCTGGCTGTAGGCATGACAAGTGTGTTCAGCTCAGCAATGGCTGTGTTCCTAAGGGAAGTGTCTGCTCTCCGTCGTGGTAGTAAACCAAGGGATTGTTGCTCCAGTTCTGAGAGTTTAATTGCAGAGGGAGCTGTGTCACTACTGAATGAGAGACAGTGTCTTCCTTTGTTTCGTATCCCTGCACTTTTCAGCATATGGAAGTATTTCCCCTCATCCTTGAATATTTGGTAATGTTTCTTAGCTGAGTTTTCACCTGCTTTCCCATACTGATAGCACTTACTGAGATATGCATGTATTTTCTGTGCCCTGATTCCCTGCTGGCTTGGTTTTGTTCCATTTGGTATCTTCAACCTAATTGTAAATCCAAAGAACACTGTTTCTCTGAGAAGCTTAAAACTGGCGTTATTTCAGATGGCAGATATTCTTTATTAAGACTGGTTGTGAACTTGACCTATTATTTTAGGCTTCCAGCTCTTTCATTACCTCTCCTCTGAAAAAAAGGGATTTTTAAAAAAGAATTTCTTTTAAATCCAAATGTTACTAGTCTCAGAATGCAAACAGTTTGAACTTTCCTGCACCGTTCTTCCCGGGAACCTTCTCTCATCTCCTAGGAGGAGCCGTAAGTCAAACAGCTGACCTGCTGATGGTTGTGCTGGGCCCACAATCGCACCTCCGTACCACGCAGAGCTCTGCTGCCTGCCTGTCGATGGATGGGACATATGCGCAGAACTCGGTGGCACAGAAGCTTCGTGTTGTGGTTTGGCTTCGGTTCTGCATCCTTTCCTAGTTCCTCAGCCTATTTTTAACTCTCAGTGGGCTAAAACTGGAATTCCTTCAACGCGTACAGGACTGGTTCATGGTCTGGTTCAGCTTTAAGTGGATCTGACAAAGGTGTTGCAATGGAGTGAGACACAGGTTGGGGTATCAACCCTCCCATCAGTTGATAGCAAAGTCGATGATCTGTAGCAAAGACTCACAGTATGCGTACATCACAAACTGCAACGCCACATAGAGATTTGGGGGATTTAAATGAAAAATTGTGAATAATGAAAGCAGCAAAACTTGGTAGTGTAGACCACCATGCAGGCCCATTTATCCTCATCTGTATCAGATTCCTGAATCTGTGTCAGTTTTTTATACTTTTGCTTCGTGTTCTTCTCATGCCATTCTAAGGCTTGTCTTGGACGTGTGTTGTCCATACAGCTCAGCTGGTGCAAGTCTGAGAATAAATAAATACAGAAACCAACGCATTCTCCAAATCTAAGGGTTCTGCTCAGACAGTATCGAAGAAATTCTACTAGCTATGCCTTTTTTGAAATTAGTATATGGACTTACATTTCTGGCTTCTTGCAATTCTTATAATAGAAAATAATTCAGCAATTACAGACTTTAAAAGTATAAGAAAAACAATTCATCAATATATCTATTTTGTATTGTTTCCATCTCCCATTTTATACTTTCAAATTTTAAAAGATTTTTTTTACCTCTTTAAATTAATTATAAACTCAGTTCGAAGAAGAAGAGCGTTCCTAATGTGGGAATGAGCCAAGAAAGAAGCAGGAAATTTATTAAAGGCTTCTCTGCAGTTTCTTAGCATTATTTACTTGAGGGATAAAAGCAGTATGAAAGGATGTTTGTTCCTCTCTGGTTGAACAGCAATGTAACTTATATCACATTACTCTTAGACTTCTGCTCATACAAACAGAAATTAGTCCAAGCAAATCTCTTCCCCCAGAGACATCGACGATGTTTCTTCTGTTTCAGACCACAAGCTCGAAAAAAGTTGGAGATAAAACATTCAGGTTCTGTATTGCTCTTTATTTTGGCTAGTTATATGTATTTACTTTGCAATTAGTCATGATGAGGCCAGAACACAATGCTATATATTTGTCAGGCTGACTAAAAAAGAACAAAAGAAAAACTGAAAGGAAGATAACTCCCCTGTTAGATGCATTGACTTAAATACATCTTCAATATCTAGAAGTTTTTTCTTCATATCTGGAATGGAAACACAAGGTTTACTAATTTTTTTCTTAGTTTTAAGGAAATTTGTGCATGTATTGATTGCACAACTGTTAATATGAGTGCCACCTGAAAACAATTGTTCAGCTATGAAAACAAAACAAAACGTTTCTACAAGGAAAAGTTTATGTTCGTCCAGCCTTTCCCTTCAGGGGAAAAAGGTAACCATCACAAAACTGCAATATTATAAACTCAAATATTTGTCTTGCATTAAGCGTCTATTGAATCTTGCCATTACATCTTTGTTCTGGCTAAGATCTAAGGATCGTGAGGCCCCAGGAAAGAAGCTGCTTCTACAAATTTTAAAATAGGTGAGAAATAATCCATCCTCCAAGCTGTTGTCAACAAATTGTCTGAGATTTTTCCTCCCCTAGCCAAGGGCCAGCTCAGCAGAAACCCAACGATTGTGCCGTGAAATGCAGGTGTACAAAAGAGCTGCACAGACCTTTCCAACCACTTAATGCGGTGGGGTCAGCAGGGAAAGAATCCAAAAATGCAATTAATTTTGTTGGTGTCATCAGCTAAGCAATGGAGATAAATAATGGTGTTTTACCAGAGAGTGTTTAGACCCAATAAGGACTAATTTAGCTAGAGGCAAAGACCGTTCCTTGAACTCCTTTGGGCTGTGGCTTTGCACGCATAGATGTACTTCCCACTGTATGTGCTTCTGACTGTACTAATTTCCCTTTCCCAGTACATTTCGTGCAGTTATCTGCTCTGCAGTGAGAAGAAGTATTTAAAATCACGCTACTGTGTGAAATTCTTACATAAATGTAGAATTATTGCAAACGGAGCGAACGTGGATGATCATTACAGCAGTCATGCAGATACAAGTAATACATCTGCTGCTCTTGTCTCTTGGGAGAAGGTCCAAGTTCTCTTACGGAGTTTGGGATACTTGAGAGAGGACCAAAACAGCTTTGATTCTTCTCAAACAAGTAGATGAACCCACATCTCTTTAGTTTTGGGGCAAATGCTCTGGCCACTGAGCTGTCGTTGAAGGGAAGGGTAATACGTGCAGCTGAGCAGGGACTGTCAGTAGAACAGGCCAGGATTTCAGTATCTAAATCCTGCGCAAATTTGGTTTTCAGAGTCTATGCTGGGGATGCAGCAGCGTTTGCAGTGCAGCCCATGCGAAGGGCTGTCTTTGCCTCTCTCAGGCGTGGAGGATTTGGCACAGTCCCAAGAGCAAAAAGGTTTTTTCCGTAATGCTCCAGTGACCATCTTGATGTCAGGGAAGTTATGTGACCAATTCACTGACCAATTACTAAGAGATTTAATAGCCAGGGAGACAACAGAACGATTAGGAATCTTTTGTTATCTGGCTGCCTTATTCAGCTCTGGTTCTGTGGCTGTTTCTGGGCTTAGGTGAACTCATTTCAGGGTGGAACAACTCTGGGAAAAGCAAGCCAGAGGTTAGTAGGCTTGTGCTAGCTGGGAATTGTCTTTTCTCCTTGTCAGCAGATGATTTCTTTTGCCTGGAGGAATAGACTAATTTAAGAAAGAATTTGATAATCCCTTTGGTTTCTTTTCTAACCTAGTATCTCCAACTAGAACATCTCACTTCCCCCAGCATTAGACCTTTGGGGAGAAAACATCCCTAACTCCTATTTATGATTCCCCTATGTGCCATAACTTTGACATCATAACTCTACAAAGCCATGGGGCTTGGCAGCTGGAAGATACTCCTTTCAGCATCTGAGGAGCCAAGGATATGTCAGAGGGACTTTCTTGGAAATGTGACTGAAGGCAATGGACCTTCAAGGTTCCTTTAGTTCTGCTCCAGGTCCCAGCAAAACTGTCAAGGACTTCACAGCAGCAAGGCTCCAGGGACCTCTCTGGATCTACATCCATGCTGTACCTTAGGAGACGGGTGAAAAGTCCTTTCAGTGAGGTATCTCAAACAGCAAAGGCTGCAGTGAGACCTGTGGGCTGAGAAAGACTCAGGTTTCTCATTCTTTTGACCAGAGAAAAAATTATCGTCAGAGTTGTAGTTTTGTTCATGGAGGGTCATTTTGACACAAAGGGTAATGAAATAACTCCATTATTGAGATTCTCATATCTTCCAAACATCTCTGAAAATTACACTAAAGCTTCTCAAAAGCATATTTCCATGTCTATAGATGATGCACTGGAAGGGCTGAAGTTTTAAGGTAGAAAGCTTATTATTTTTCTCTTCGAGAAGCTTATTTTTACAGATAAAGAACAGCGAGACAACAGCGAGACAATGCTTTTACAGTAGGAAGATAATGGTAATGTCATGAGTTGATGTGTTACCAGGGTTCCAATATGTGAAATATATTTTCTTTAAGAGTCTTTGTAGCCTTTATCTCAGATTTAATTACATTACAATAATAATGCTTTTAATAATCTGGTACTCTACAAGATGCTGATGGCAACCTTGAAATTGCCATTAGCAACACTGACTTCAAATACCGACTTGAAAAAACCTGCTTCTAGATACTTCCATAAAACTTTTTAACTAACATGTCTGATCAAAATTTAAATATTTATTTAATCTTGCCCCTCAGTATCTATGCAAATGTGACATTCAAACACCAAATTTTCAAAAGTTTACTACTAAGTACTTACAAGGAATTGCAGATGGGGATATTGTTCAAGGTTGAAAGGTTTTAGAAGTAAATTGTTCCCTGATTAAAATATTTAAATGGTGCTTCCTGCTTTTTTGGTAAACCATGAGCATTTATTCATACATGGATCAGACCATCATAAAACCCCAAAGCCTTTCCAACAGCATTGTATCCAATGTTACTATTTTCTGGCCACTTAATAGCTATTTCCGAAACAGTGAGATTTTGTTGATGAATTTTTTGTACACTAATTTTGTAATTATTTTAAGCTCCTCTATCAGAAAAGAAGCTACAGTGAAACTATGTGCAAAGTTGCATTCATCAGCTGCCAGCACTATGGGGATTGTTTGCAGGTCACATATATTTAGAAATTAAATTATTGATTTTTTTTTTTTAAAATGAATGTGGGCAAATGCTTCAAGAAAATGATTATGCAGGAAAGTTTTTGTAAAAGAAAAATAATTTGATTGTAAATTACTGAGGAAATTATTGAGATAAAACCGTTTCTTACCTGCTATTTGAAACTTGATTCGCACTAGCAGCACCAGCAGCCATAAATGGCTCCTGACATCTTGTTTTCTCTGGGCCATTCAAAGGGTAGTAATGATATTGCTGCTGAACATGGGAGATCACAAAAGTCTGGTAGGCTTGGTTCAACAGTACCTACCTCCGTAACACAAAAGGATATCAAATTTGCTTTTGTAGAGCAAAAATAATCTCATAGAGTTCATTGCACTGCAGCTTGGAAGGGTGAAGCTGTGACGTGATCTGTCTAGAGCTTCCTCAGGATATATTCAATGAACTGGGGACATGAATGTCTAGGACACAGAATAAATGTTTTATTCTCAGTTGATCTTTGAACAAAGAAAAATTAAGATATTGATGAGAGCTTTCTTTTCTGCTCAGGGGTTTGCCGTGGAGCAAGAGCTGCACTGGAGGCCAGTTGACGTGGTGTTTTGCCATGAGATGGTATTGCATGCCTGGCAGCGTGGGAACAGATTAGGAGACCGTGGGTCAGCTGCCCTGCACTGCGAATGGGGAGCGCTACCCCCAGCGCTGCACTGGGTCTCCGCAGGGGCTTCACTGGGCAAACTGCCACTGTCTGCCTTGGGACACCACATGGGAGTGTGTTACAGGGCACTGGAGATGCTCCCAGTGTTACTGGTCACAGCTCCAGCTCCTTTCGTTGTAGTCCTGTAGACAGTCCTATAATATAGTCCTACAGCAACTATAGACACTTCCACTTAGTGGAAGAGTTGCTTCATTTGAAGGTGAGGAGCAAGAATGTGTTGCCATCACTCCTGCCCACCTTTCCCTTACAAGAAATCATATGTAAACTTTGCAGAAACCCCAAGAACCATTTCATAATGGTATTAATTTGCTCAGTTCAGCTTCTGAGTCGCTGGCTATCAAAGCCAGGTATGTCTGGGTATCGTACCTCTGCAACAGGAGATTTCTGAAAGGTTTGCGCTGACGCAGTTCAGTCAATGTGAGGAGGGGCTCTGCATTGTCTCACCAAGGACCTGCCGGCTGGTTCTTTTTCCTCCTTTCAGTTTGTAAATAATACAACTAAATCCTGTAACTGATTAAGGATCCAAAGGACTTTTCTGAAAGAAAATGGTATAAATGCCTGGAATTCTGTCAGGCGGCAATCCCACAGGTGAGATGAACTCTTTCACAGGTGCATTTCAAAACCCCCTGTGTACAAAGGGCCGGCCTTACCCCAGGCACAAGCACGCTGTACCGTGCGCTTGCTGGCGGATGCGTGAGCATCGTGTAGTAGCAGAGGTCTTGAAACCAGACCCTGAGCGTTCATTGAAAACTGCGACTCATAACCCTAGCTAGGTCTCTCGATTTTGCAGGTGTCCCCTCTTTCTTTGCTGGATCACACCGAAAGCCACACCTAGGCATCTCTGTATTTTACAAATGCTGACATTCAAGGCTTGATCTGGATTTGGCCATAGTGCTTTACACTTCTCAGCAATCAAGTGGTTAAGAGGGGAATAATGAAGGGAGATGGCTGGGAAGACAAATGCCGACTCAAGGAAAGAGCAGAGAGAGGCATTCTGGTTCGCTGCACAGAGGAAAGAATAGCACCCGCGGCATGAAGTTATACTGGATGCCCGCACGTTTGAGGTGTGGTGAGAAGCATTAATGTGAAGGTCAAGTGTTCAAGGATACGTGTGGATCCTGTATACCTGCATTTCTAGCATTACATTCTTTGGAAGGGCTTTTCTTTTTTTATAATAAATGTCTCCTGGTTTGGGTTTTTCTGCAGCCAGGTAGGTGTGCTTGCTTATCATTACAGGAGCCTGAAGTACGTTAGCACGGCTTTACCTGAAGCATAAGTGTGCTAGCAGGCCCTGCTGCTTTGCAGAGGTTTTGCAGGCACCTTGCTTATTCACCCGTAACGCACACAGGGAGGCTGTGGCTGCCTGAAATGCAGGTGCAGCCATCCTGGCTCAGCTTAAAAAAAAAACAAACAGGCAGAGCAGATTCCCCTTCCCACACCCAGCTCTTACCCGCCACAGCAGCAGATATTCCCTGCAGGGAGGGGGAAATCTGTCATCCCTTTTGCTCTCCATCAGCAGGCATGGCTCCAGATTTCGCTGGAGGGGCTCCAAGCAGCGGGGAGACAACAGTACTAACGTTGCTGTATCAGTGTTACTGCCCTCAATAGTTTATGGGCTGTGCAGTTTATGGCCTGGCTTTTAGGCTCTTGCATCTCCTTGCGGACATGCCTGGAGCAGTCTGATCACTGTGGTTTGCTACCTCCCATCTCTCCCGCTCCAGCACAGAAATTCCTGCCTAAATGACACTGCATGTGATGTTATGTTAATATAAACCATCTTCAATCCAAATTCCCCTCCTGACTGAGCAGGAGAAAGCACAAACTGCAGAACAGCGGCAGCCCTGTGGTGTGGTCCTGTGCTGAGCTTCCCATCCTGGGTGGGCAGGATGGCTCTTGGCAATGGTGAGCCCATCCTCATACTCATTTTCCCAGTTCCTCATCTCTGCAGAGTGGCTGAAGAAGTAGGTAAACCACTGCCAGCAGAGCCTTGCCAACCCCTCTGTGCTCCCTCCATTCAACTGCCTTGGGGGTACCTGAGGGCTTGGAGGTGGCCCACCATGTGATAGAGTTTGGGGGGTGCAGCAACACCCGCAGCACATCTGAGCTGTGTTACACCTGGCACGCATGAGGGAGAACAAAGTTCAGTGACCACAGCACTGAGCCTTTGCCCAAGCCAGATCACCCTTGGTGTGGAGCAAAAGATGAGCAGCGACAGGCTGACCTTGTGAGGAGTGACACTTGATGGCAAATATCCTTGGAGAAGCAATAACAACAGGGTTCATCAGACTGTGAGTCATGAGAGACAGTGTGTGCATTTCCTAGTGTGCTTTTGGGAACAACATCATTATTAGTTGTCCCGGTTTCAGCTGGGATAGAATTAATTTTCTTCCTAGTAGCTGGTACCGCACTGTGTTTTGGATTTAGTACGAGAATAATGTTGATAAGACAGTGATGGTTTAGTTGTTGCTCAGTAGTGCTTACTCTAAGTCAAGGACTTTCTGTTTTCTATGCTCTGCCAGCGAGGAGGTGCCGAAGAAGCCAGGAGGGATCACGACCAGGACAGCTGACCCGAACCAGCCAAAGGGATATTCCATACCATAGGACGTCATGCCCAGTATAGAAACTGGGGGGAGTTGGCTAGGACGCACTGATCACTGCTTGGGGACAGGCTGGGCAGCATCAGCGGGTGGTGAGCAATTGTATCGTGCATCACTTGTCTTTCTTGGAGTTTATTTCTCTCTCTCTCTCTCTCTTTGTTACCTCCCTTTTCATTACTGTTGTTATTATTCTATTTTAGTTTAGTTTAGTTATTAAACTGTTCTTATCTCAACCCATGAGTTTTACCTTTTCCAATTCTCCTCCCCACCCCATGGGGGGCAGGGGCAGGAGTGAGCAAGCGGCTGCGTGGTACTTAGTTGCGGCTGGGGTTAAATCACAACATTAGTGATCCAAAGCTTCATAGCGTTCATCCTTTCTAAAATCTCCTTTGCCATCTTAAAGGAATTAATCACTACAAAGGTCTGGAAAAGTTAACTTGTTATTTTTCCAGATGTAGAGGAATAGAAAAGGAAAAAAAATCTTTTTCGGGTTAGGCATGGCAGGATGACACACAAGGCAGAAGTGTGCTGTGGAAAGGGAGCTTTGGAGTCCCCAGCCTCACTTAGCATCTGCTGTTTACCTCTTACTTCCCTGGCTGAAAAAGGTCACGGATGAGTTGATTGCCTTCCTCTTCACCAAACTTGCCACCCAGGACACAACTTAGTTCCCCTGCAAGGAGCTGCACCCAGAAGAGCAGCGGTCCTGGACCTGCTGGTAGATGCTTTGGTGCTGGGAGACCTCATCTGGAGAAGACTCGAGTCAATCTCCTGCCCTGTGAGCCTGCTTGTCAGCGGTACAGCAGTAACAGAGGCACCTTGTGGGGCTTTGCTGCAGGCAGATCTTCGTGGGAATGAAGTTCTTAAAAGGAATTAGCAAACTCATGCCAGGTTCAGAGCCTGCAAAGTCAAGATACGCAGTTTATGTAGAAGGAAGCTGTGTGGCTGGTTTGCCACCGCAATGCAGACACGTGTAAGTCTCAAACAGTACGGTCTGGTGAGGCTGTAAAACAGAAACAGTGAGAGGGCCTTTCATTAACTGAAGTAAGATAAAATGTCAGTAATTCTAAGGATCTTCTCGATATGCACGTTTATTTTCCACCTGTTTAATTAGGATAGCATGAGTTGTTGCTCTTAAAAAGAGAGCTTGGACTACAGCAAGCTTGAAGAAACAACTTTCTATCACACCCGAGATGTCTAAATAAAAAAGCAGTAGTTGGTAGTGAAAATGTATAATATTAAAGTGGTCTTTTTAGGTTTTCTTCTAGCAAGGATTCATCCAAGTTCAAGCTAGCCCTAAGGTTATCAGATTTAAATCCTCCACCCCATTCCCTGGGGCATCTCAAACTACCCAGCTAAGCACAAGAGCTGTTTCATTCCCCAGCCCTAGCAAGCTCAGAGCTTCTCTGAGCTGGTCAAAACCTTGTGACCTTCAGTGGTGATTACCAAGTATATGTAAGATTTGAAGTGAACATCACCTACCTAACTCCAAGGAGGGCTTGTCCACCTTGTACCTGTGCTGAAGTGACATCAAAGCTAAGGCAAAGGATTGGAGGAGTGACCAAGTGGGGTCCGACTAGGAACGGGTCAGTACAGAGTCATGCCGTAGCTGGGCATCATTCGTACATTTTTCTGTTAGAAAATGATGCTTTATTGAAATCTAAGCTTTCACCAGAATTGTGTTGGATTTTTCCCATTGTATTCTGAATGCAAAGTCAAACATGCAAATAAGGCTGAAGTGTTCCATTTTAAAATGACAAGAACTTCACATTTCCATTTTTCCTTTCAAAATAATTTTTGCTATGAAAATTATTACTTGATGTAATAAATTACAATAAGAATATAAAAGAAGCCTGTCAAAATGACAACAGAGCGTTTCAAGTAACTTTTAAAAACTTTTTAAACGTCTCATTTTGTGCTGAATTTCTAAATGACATTTCACTCCACACAGGAATGAAAATTGAGTTTGAAATTACAGAATTTCCAAGGAAACAGACATTTCAGTTTCCATGTAGGTGTAGTCTTAATGCACTAAACATTTTAAACCCCAAACTTTGATTGGGTCATGCCAAGTATTCAAAAACGATTTCTGAAATCTGTAAAATATCATGGATAGAGTATAAGATAGAGATATTTCATCAGTGTTGCTTTTAAAACTTTGAAAACTTCATGCATTAAGAGACACGCAATTTGGTGGCAGAAGGGTTTCAAGTCCCTAGCAGAAGTCCCCGCCAATGCTCCTCATCTGAGATTGTCGGTTCCCCTTCCCTTGCTCCCTGCAGATCTGGCAGTGAAACTCAATTTCACTAAGAGTGAACTTTTAGTTCAAAGTATTTAGGCTCAGCTAAGATTTAAATTCATGACTTCATCTGTTAAAGGCAGGTGCATTAGTACACCGCTACACTGCATTAGTAAAAGGCAAAGGGAATGGCTCCTATTCAAGACTGGTTTCCAGTAATACCCAGTTGGAAACAGCGTGATGGCAAGCTCAGCCGGCGGGCTTGGTGCACGGCGCGATGCTGCTGTCCCTGACATCTTCAGGGCACTTGGCCAGCATCTCCTTCACACCCTTTTATGCTTGTACTTCTTCTCATGGTGGGAGGACACAGAGGTCAGAGACAGTGATGTTCAAAATGTCTGAGCTCCATTGTGGCCTGGGAAAAACATTTACCAAATTGAAGATAGAGGTGGGCAGAGCATCACAGTCTGGCTGGTTTCTACCCTTTCCTTCTTTTTGCTCTTTTTTTGCCTCTTGCCATATGTTCCTAACCAGTGTTGCCTCTAGGGGCTTGCCTACAAAGACCATATTTTAATTTGCATTCTCTTTCACGATAATTTCTCTTTATATTGATAACAGAAGACGGCTTCTTCTCTACATGTATGAAAATCTTTAAATACATGGAAATTGTATCCACTTAAAGTATTGCAGGGTGAAAGCCCTGTAAACATTTCTAAATGTTGCACAGTTTGTTTTACCAGCTCTAGGAACTGTTTGTTGGGGGCCCAAAGCTGGATGAGACACGAGATATCTTCTCCACAGCCAGGTTGCAGATGTAAGGTCCGGAAGAATCCCTCATGCTGGCCTCCTGCAAGCACTCAGGACATCACACGGTGAGCTTTTCTGAGATGATCTTCCTTGCTTTAAACTGAAATACTGAAATTGCATTGTTGAGGTACGTGTTCAGTGTCTTGAAAATGAGTGGGTATCCTGCAAAGAGAAAAATGAAACAAAACCGAACAAAAACCCACTTACTCATGAGAAGGGCTTGGGAGTACTCTTTGGGAAGGTGTGTGTCTTTTGTAGCCAGTAGATTGGCAGGGAGGAAAATTGAGTTCGAAATGTGTTGTCAGTGTAGCTCTCTGCTCCTGTGAGGTGGGGATTTCTCTTTGAGAATTAAAATCTTTAGGACCAATACTTAAGGATTGTCTAGGAACAACATGGGGAAATTTGCAAAAGAGGAAGATTCTTCTAAGGGTTTACGAGTTTTGGTCCAAATCGTAACACTTGAGACTTTCTTGTGTAATCCCCACTGTCCCTGTCACAGCCTTTACCCATCACTTTGGAGCCCTGGAGCAATCCCACCCACAAGCAGAGGAGAGGACATCCTGTTACTCTTTATGCTCTACCTAAGCTGGCTGGTTTGGGGAACACCCAAGTTTCAGAGCTCTCCTGGGATCCAGCTCCAGGCCAGACGGCTCTGGAAGGGAAGCTGAACTTAACCACCTGTGGATTTCTTCTGCCTTCACAGTAGGGGAGGAATGAAAATTTCCAGGTAACACTTGGGGCCATCTTATCTGGCTGACCTCGCTCCTATCGCTGCGGGTGGCCACAGCTTAGTCCCTGTGCAGCTCGTATTAGCTGGAGCACCCTTTAAATGCACCCTTTAAATTTGGGATAGCTCTCAAGTGTACTAATTTGCCCTGAATCTGGCCCTAAGCCCACTCCTAAGAACTACCATCTAGACTTTGAGGGTGAATTTCACCTTGAGACTGGCCAGGCTGTGAATGCGTCCCCTGCAGAACCTGCGGCCACCGCTGGCCTTTCCCACAAAGTGCTTTTAAAGATTCCCAAGCCCGTGGCTGGCTCTGCCCTCAGGCACAGGGTTGCATCTGCAGATGGAGTGTGATGGATTTTTTTGGAAGTTTTAAACCTGATAGTTGGAGGTTAGGGAATTACCTGAGATTGCCTGAAATAAGGATGTGCATGTGAATTAAATTTTACACACCTTAATTGTTATGTTGGTAGCTAAACCGACAGGTGGATAACAGCAGCCTAGATTTACTAGGTTTGATATTGCAGAGGTATTTCTGGATGTTTCCCAGAGAAAATGTATTGGCAAGGGAGTCATCTAAAATCCCATTTTCAGTGGTATATTAGAAGTGTGAGCTCTGGCTCAAAAATAGTCTTGGAGACTCCCAGAGGACCAAGAATTTGTGAGAACTGGCATTGTCTGTGTGCAAGTGTCTATGGGGAAGAGGAGGTAAATCTTTTTGGAATCTCACTAAATTCTTGGGCACAAATTACTACATTGTACTAATGAGTTTCCGGATCAAAAGTACTTCATCTGAGTTTTAATGGTGCTTGACATAAAAAGGTTATTTGAATCTATATCAGAGCCTCCTCCGTATTCTGGTAGCAGTACAACACAGAGTATTTTGGAAGATTTTTTTTTTTTTCTTTTCCCATAGCACTCATTAGTGAATGACATTCCGTTTTTTCCATTACTAATTTCTTATCTAAAGTTTGAATAGTCCAAGCGGTCTCTTTTCACATGGAAATCTTCCAAGTCTTTTTAGCATTTCTTCTTGCACTCTCTGAACTTGATTTATCTTTTCCAAATGAGGGGAACAGAACTGGATTGAACACACTGTTTAAGATGAGGAGGTATCATCACTAATGTAATATATGGCACTATAATTTTTTCATCATTACATAAAACCTATATTTAAATATCCTAATGTCTTACTGCTTTTCTGGTCAGAACGCTTTGCTGAGCAGATGCTTCTTAATGAGCTCTTTACAGTGACACCAAGACCTTTTAGTTGATTTACAATGCATGAAGACCAGGAATAGTTCAAACTGTTTCTTCCCATGTGCATCACATTGCACTGACTGTAGTCTGCCATCCTATTGCCCAGCTGATCTTTTTTCCTGTCCTTGCAAAGTTCCTCAAAATCCTCTCATATCTGGGACTCTTCAAAATTCTCTCACATCTAAGTAACTTTCTGTAAGCCATAATTTTCTGACATCCACTGTGCACTGTCTTTTATAGATCATCACTAAATATACGCCGTAATCCTGTCTCTTGCACAAATTGTTAGGATATAGAGCTGCTAATCTCTTTCTGTGCTGAAAGTTTGCCTCTTAATTCCATATTTTGTATTTTTATCTCTAATTTGTAATCAATGAGAGAACTTTCCACTGTGGAGCTGTTTAACCACACAACTCGGACACGACCACATCACTCTTACCTAAGCAGCTTTGAGCCTCCATCTCCCCATCAGCAGTCCCTAGAATAAAACAGGGATAGCAAAAATGCCCACGTGGTTTTGTGGATCCATGCAATTACATGGATGTAATTACATGTAGTGTATTTACATCCCTGTAGGGAGGACTCGGCTTGTTGTTGCCATGTACTGGGTTCTTTAGGATTCCTTCAGCAGTTTGCAATTTGTTTGTTTTGCTGGGGTGAGAGGCTTTTGGAAATCTCTGAGACAAAGTGAGCAAACAGGAGCATAAACAGTGCGCCTGCCAGCTGGCTCTCGGGTGCTCCCTTCTCCTCGGATCTGGCCATCACTGCTGCTGGCTGGGACATGCCTGAGAACAATAGCCAAGTGCAGCGCAAGCGGTGTGCTCATAGCTCTGTTTGATCAAGGCTCAACTCTCTGTATCTTTGGGGTGGCTTCAGGGGTGAGGCTTTAGGGTGAAAGGCTCGTCTGTATACTCTTCATCCACCTGTCCCAATGTTTTTGTTTTCAGGGAGGATGTATTCACTGCAGGGCGGCTTCAGAAGTAGAGACACGTTGCTCGGTGTAAGAGCACTTTGTCTCTAGAACCGAAACATCTGATTAAAGTCAGGGTGTTAGCACAGCACCTTAACCGCAAAGCAGCGTATGTGATTGATGGGCGACCAAGTATATAGGAGTAGGCTAAGAGTCAGGAATGAGATACAACAGGGCTGGGAGAAAAGGATTTGCTAAAGGTCACATCTTGGGTCCTTTCACAGAACAGGGGAAAAGGGTGTGCACGTACGGCTGATCTCCCAGTGACCCCAGTGAAAGTCCTGCCAGACAAGCAAATGGTGGGAAACGCTGTCGTCTTGTATTTGGGTTTGGGGGGGACCTGTGAAAGGACAGGAGCAGAATGCAGTGAGGATGCAGAAGCTTAAAATGAGCAAGAACAGCAGGAAAGGGAAACGCAGAGGCATCGTTATTATGAAATCTCACAATGCCAAGGCGAAGTGGACAAAGGGGCCTCTGCCAAAATACCCCTCCGTGGGAGGCAGGCAGAGCGCACCGCTTCCGTGACCAGACCCGACGTTAAACCTGGGTTTGTGTATCCTCACCTGCAGGAACCCCAGCCCACACTGCTTCTGTTCCTACCCTCCAGAATAGTCTGTGGGGTCCAGGATACTTTTTTTCCTTCTGGTTAATATCAGCCTTAGGGGATTTTTTTGTCTAAAAAGACCCACTATTTAAAATTGAAAAGCAAGAGTAAAGTCTGAATGAAGCTCTTCCTTAGGTGAGCGGATTAGTGCCAGCGGACTGGCACAGCAGAAGGCTTCCAGTTTAGGTAAAATGAAAGATTTCAGCTTGCCCTAGGCTGAATAATTGAGCTGATGTTATTAGATCATCTTTTTAATGGTCTAATTGAATTATGTGAATTACTAAAAGCTTTTCTCAGTACGGCTGGTGAATTTTGTGTTTGTACTGAGCCAAACAGATGAGAGTGGAGATACAAGCAGTGTTGCATCCTCTCTATGTTATTTCTGTAATGAATAACAAGAGGTCAGCAAGGAATTTTTACACCAATTATCTCAGTTTCTCCCCTACTGGCAACTTGCTCAGAACCTTGTCCCAGGGGGTTTCTGTGTAACTTTGCAAGTGATAGGGGATATTATTGATCAGCTTATTTCCTGGGCAGCCTGAGTCGCTAACAGAGGGAAGCTGCCTTTGCCCTTTATGGGACTCGAGCTGATTTCCATTATCCCGAGAGGTGAGCTCCTAAGCCCACGTACCTTGTGAGCTGAACATCAGCCCTGCAAGGACAGACCCCTTTTCATTCACTTTCCTGACCTTTTCCTGATCTTCAGCATGGGGTGGAGTAGAGGCAAGAGCAAGGCTGACAGGCAGAAGGTGGATGTAAAAACTGAACTTATTCCATCAGCGAGAGCGTCTTGGTCTGCAGAAAGGCCAAGGTGCCAGGTTCAGCTGCCTCCGCCTGAGCTTTGTCCCCAGGCAGAACCGAAAGTGTCGCAAGGATTGCAGCAGACAGGAAGTTTGCTTAGCCTGGAGCATCATAGCATGGAGTGGAAAGCTTGGGAAATCCTGCAGTAACCTCTGTTGGTGCTTGGATGAACTTTGTGTTGTCAATCGCTCTTGAAAGCGTGAGATTTACAGCCACGGGAACCTTGCTTGTGAGAGGAGGCTCAGAGGTTTCCTCTCCACCTCGTACACCACCCTTCCATCCTGACAGACGCTGTCCCTCTTGGCCACCCAGCTCTCTGCTGGTAGATGTTGCAAACCAGATGTAGCTTCCATGGTGGGAAAAGAGTGGCTGCCACTTCTTCTGTTGTTACTATTGCTTGGTACCCTGCGCAAGCCTGTTTTCATCTGCCTCACTCTCATTGGAACTGCACATTTGTCTGCTGCAAACTAAGCCAAACTGCAGCCTGGCCAGAATGTAAAAACTGCTGTAATCAAAGCAAATGTTCAGGAAATTTCACTGCTGCCAGTCCTTTCCCTTCTTGTGCTTTCTCAGTTGTAGCATCCGGCAGTCTGGCACCTGGAACCAGCCCAGGCAAGGACCAGGCCTGCAAAGTTCATGAAAACATCTATTGCATCCCTTGAAAACGTGGTGGTGCATCATCAGGGAGTAGTCCTCTCCTGCAGCTACAAAGAGCTGTGCTGCCTTTGAAGCATGAGATTCAGCGGGAATTTTTTAAATGTCCCTACCTCACACTTTTATAGCAGCAATGTAATCAAGACAGGATCCATTTCCTGACGTGTTCCTTCAATGCAGAGTCGAGAAGTTTTCTTTCTAGGAACAAAGTTAGTATTTGGAACACTTAATTTAAGTGCGAAAGGTCCGGGTGAATTTTGACAACGGCCTTGATAGCTGTTGTAGTTTGTCATGGTTATAATCTCAAGACAAGAATTTGATACTAGACCAGTGTGGAGTTTAACAAGATAATAAATGACAAAATCCATCTTCAGAAAATGACACCCTGAGGTAAATGCAGTCATTTTCTTTCAGAAGAAAGCTTGGACAGGAAAGGTGAACCTTATCAGCTTGTGTAAAAGAAATCACAAAATTTGCCTCAAATTTCTGTTAAAATTAGACTGCAGTATCACACTAGTAAGGACATGTCATTCCCAGGCACTCCATACTGATTAGCAACTTGATGGTAAGAAGCCAGTGTGATTCTTGAGACCTGAAGATCAACACCCTGAATAAATAAAAGCAGATAAATTTATGTTCTCTGAAAATAGTATGTTCCTTGTTTTACCACCACTTGCTTTCATGTGTACCAAGGACACTCTATCTTTACAAGCCAGTTCAGGTTTTTGCAGACTAACTGGTTCAGGGGCTCAGATGACTGAAAGGGCATCTCTGTGTACCTAGAGGGCTGGTGTCTCGGTGCGACCTCCCGTCACAGGCTGGGCCAGGGAAACACGCCAAACCTCTTTGTTCACATCTAGAACAGGAGTTGGGTGTAAATGAAGCAGTTTAGTCTTTTCGTTTTATTTTCTGATAGTCCTTGGTCTGAACCAGAGTGCCAGCGTGCCCAGGGTTTCATAAACATGGTCCCAGTCCACTGATGAGGAGATGCTCTCCTGACTCCTTTCACCTGAAAATGATGTTCAGTCGCTGCCTGCGTTCCTGTCCTTTCTCAAACCTCAGGATCCCTCCAGACTGGCTTTTATTCACCATTTCACTGAGACTAAACTTTCCAAAGCCTTTTCCACGCCAAGCCTGTCCCATGTTCATCCTCCTGTACACCCTGCTGCCCCTGACACCAAAGTTCAGGCTCTTTCTTTAACGCCTGGCTCCCCTTATTTACACGACTTCCTCCTCTCTCATTTCTTTCAACGTCTCTGCTCCCCCAGGGACACTGCAGCTCTTTCCCACTCCTAGGCTCTGCTTTTTGTCTCCTCCTTTTCCTTCCAGACCCCCTCTCCTACCCACGTTGTCAGGAGCATTGCAGCAAACAGCCAGTCACCTCCAGGCCACATCTACGATTTGGAAGTCGCCACTGCATGCGGCACCTTTCATCTCTCAAAGACTTGTGTCCTTGAAAAAAGGCTGAGCGGAGCTGTTGGCAGAAAGGGAACAGAGCAGCCCCTTTTCATTTGCTGACTTGTCTCTTGCCTGGCCTTCCCCTGGGCTCTTTGAGCTTTCAGTTAGGGATGCAGCATGACAAAGGTGACAACGCGGGCAGCATGCAGGCACGGTCCTGCCTCAGTCAGCACTTTTATCAGCAGACGTCACCTCTACTCCAGGCTCTTGAAGTCAGATGTTGTTGATTCCACGTCCTTGGAAGGACCTGCAGCAAGGCTAGTGGCCTCAGATACCTGGACTTTGAGAGCTAGGAGGAGGGTCTGCTAGACAGCTTTCCTGTGCTCCCAAGGCACTGAGCCCCATCTTGCCCGGACATGGGCATTTGACCTCTTGGTGCTGTTCTCCACAGTCTGGCTGGCTTGGAGCAGTTGCTCCAGTTGTTCCCATGCCAGGTCCCATGGCTTTGGACATCTCTACACATGGGGCAAGCTCGTTTCACCCTGCCACGATTGCACAGCTGTTCTGGCGGTGACCCAGCACAGTAGCCTCTGTCTAGATATACACAGGTGGTTCTTGCATCTCCTCACCTTTCAGTTGTTGCCTGACTGTGCAGCGAGTGTGGGGCTGCCTGTCCTGCTGAGATGCCCCAGGGGACGCAACCCTCCCTGGCTGTGCAGCACCGGTCAGTGCGATGGTGGGTAGGAGCCGAGCAGCACACCCAGGCAGACCTTGAGCCCCGTTCATCACTGACCTGCGATTTGTGCAGCCGCTGCCATCACTGGAAAGGCTGGGTACCACAACCACCCGTTAGTGCAGCGCTTTGGACCCCTTCGCAGTCACCAGGTGGCACAAAGTTGTTGATGCTCAGCTTGCTGATGGAGAGAAGACCCCTATTTAGTGGGGCAGGTATCATCCAGCCCAAAGGACTGAAGTCTCCTGCTGGAATGGATGGTCCTTACACTATCGTTGTGTACTAGGTAGCCCTGGGTCCTGATGAAGCCTTGCTCTTCCCTTAAATATTAATGATGACGTTCAGTTGAGCTGCCTCGCTTCTGAGATCACATACAGGCCAACAGTCCGGCTTTTTTTCATCTTCGTATGCCACCTGCTCTTTCATCATGTAGTTTGTAAAGGAGAGGCCCTTACATTCAGGAAAACCATTTGATAAATAAACATACTGTTTTCCTGTGATACCTTTTATTGGAATGTTAACTGCTCTAACTGTGAAAGATAAAGAGGTTTAATTAGTGTTAAGACATTTCTTTTTTAACATTTACAAGAGTCTAATTATTATTCCCCTTGCATAGGCAGACTCAGAATTTAAACTACGGCATAGACTAATCTCCTCTGTGGCATGCACTGTCAGGACTGTCCGATGAATAATGTAAGACCACGTTGTCGTATTGCGCTCAAAGAAAACACCCAAATTTTGCTCTCACTTTCTGAACTCCTATCCATGAAGGATCAATTGTATTCCCATGGGAGCTGACTCTGCTGGGAGGTGCAGGGCTGAGAGGGGAAGCTATCCTTTTTCCATCACCGTGGAAAGCTTTTACAAGTGCCAGGAGGAGCAGGTTCAGCTGAAATAGGGCAGAGCACGGCGTATGCAGACAAAGTGACGTTACACCTTGTCATACCGGGTCTGCACCCCGAACAGTCCCAAAGCAGCTCCTGTTCAGAGCCCAGCGTTTCTGCCCAGTTCTTTTGAGGCAATGACTGAATATTTATTTACAAAGTTCTGAGGACCAACAAACACTCTCCAGGTCATTTAGGTGTTACAGGGTGTTTTCTGGCCTCACTGTGGGAACATGAAATATTTGATGGCTATACGAAGAGGACTGTTGGTTCTGGCTCCCTGCATT
>NW_009609129.1:33199-45962 GCF_000690535.1 Cariama cristata
ACCAACCAAAAAGTACTGAAAACTACAAATGAGTTTAAAGATGGGTTAGTTAAAAAAATATTTGGAAACTGTCAACATCCCACTAAAACTCTTCTTCCCAGTAACTAGCGATAGGACAAGAGGAAACGGTCTCAAGTTGTGCCAGGGGAGGTTCAGGCTGGATATTAGGAAGAATTTCTTCACTGTCAGAGTCGTCAGGCATTGGAATGGGCTCCCCACGGAGGTGGTGGAGTCACCATCCCTGGAGGTGTACAAAAAAAGGTTAGATGTGGCACTTCAAGACATGGTTTAGTGGGTTTAGCGGGCATGGTGGCATCGGGTATACGGTTGGACTTGATGATCTTTGAGGTCTCTTCCAACCATAACGATTCTATGAAAACCAGTGTCCTGCCTCTTGCGATGGGCAGCAGCAAGTGGCTACAGGAGATGGAACAGAAGTGACGTTGTGAGTGACTGTAGGAAATCCTGCTCTTTGGGAAGTTTCTTCCTAAGCTGTACGAGTTAGAAATCAATCTTGATCGGAGATGGAACATCCCACCCCAGAGCAGCGGGAGGTTTCTCCTGATTGCCTCCCCGGCAGCAGAAATGCTGATGGAGCTGAATGCAAACTCACATTCATTGCTTGCTCTGGAGTCAAGGAGAGCACTGACGTTTCTGAGAACAGCACTCGGCTTCCTCCAGCACCAGGGCCAGGGCTGTCGCTGAGCGCTGGGCAGAATGGATCCCCTTCACTCAGGAATAGCTCACGATGCTCTGTGCTTCTCTGCAAATGTGACGATATCTGTTAGGAAGTATCTGACAGGGAGATTGGGGCCTTACTGCTGCTCCTAGGCAGCACTCGTAGGAGAGGTGTTATGAGGTTGTTTCTTAAAAAAACCCTGATCTTAGCCTTAGCTAAATGAGGATGGGTTTAAACCAAGACAGAGAGGGGAAAGGAGAAGAAAGGTAAGCTAATGGTAAAAGAAGAAATTAAATATACTAAGAAAAAAAGGTTGGGGGAGAGAAATGTAACCTAGAGAGGGCTTCTCAAAGGTCCTGAACTGTTTGCAAAGATGAAAAACCCACAGATATTTAAAATGCGAGGCAAGGAGCAACTTTCCTCTCTTGCCCCTGCTGCAAACCTGTGAGCGCTGGACAGGAGCTGCAGAAGGTTGGCATCAAGTGCGAACAGCGCGGCAGAGAGCCAGGGGAGGGCACCAGATGCTGCAAAGCAGCAGCCGATGCGCTGCCACATCCCCAGCCAGCCCGGGCGAGAGATGGCAGGGGATGGAGGCAGCTCAGCATCTGGAGCTTGCACCCATCCCTGGGCCGCTGTCCAGTGTTTCATTGCTTGGGGGGGGTCTTTGCCCTTGCAGACTCTCTGGTTCCATGTCCAGCTGTCATGGCTAGAGGAAGGTGAGCCACGTTTGATGGACTTGGCCGTGCTAGGTTTACGGTTGGATCTTAAAGGTCCTTTCCAACCTAAATGATTCTATTACACGCGTCTGTGCAGCTGGGAGGATGGATGCCTGCTGTTATAAGGGCAACCTGAATTCAGGTTTGTGCTCAAAGCATGTAGGCAGGAGGCAATTTTGCATAGGCAAACAAGCTCCTGCCTGGGCATAAGGTACCAGGGGGATGCAAGCCAGGGAGATCACATCTGCACACCCTGTGAAGGCAGGATGCCAGAGACAGCACTGATCCTGTAGAATCAGGGCTAATGGTCCCTTTCAGCAGAGTAGGTGAGCTGTGTATGTAAACAGTTTTTATTTCTAGGCCCACTAATCCATCCCGAAATGTTGCTGGCAGCATATCCAAAGTGCAGCTCAGAAATCAGCAGTTCCACCCGGCTACCCAGAAAACCGAGCTGTCAGCTTCCCTGGCCCCGGGTTTGTGGGCACCATTACCTCTGGATTTGTTCCCTGAATATTAATCATACTGTTCCCTCTTGGGCACTCTGCCTAAAACAATAGCAATAAAACCCCCAACGTAATCTCAGGACTAGCACTACTAAAAAGACTGGATTTCTGCAGTGACCGTAGCAAGTTGTGGTATTTAAGGGCGAGATCCTATAAGATGCTGCATCGTCTGGCTGTGATCCAGTAGCTAAATAAGCTAGGATTTCATCTCAAGCCAGTGAATCACCCCCATTAAAATCAATAGGACTAATCTCATTAATTGGGTAGATAGTACCTACCTCTGCATTCACATCACTGTGCTTCTGTAATAAAAAGCTTGATTGAACCATTTTTAAATAATATGTCAGCTCCAAAAGTATAAGCAAAATTGGCTAAAGTCATCTTTTTTCTACATATCACACTTATTGGCAGGAGGCTGCGAGGCAGACTGCAAATTCCCGCAGAAGAGGAGAGCAAGAGGAGCTCTCCTGCAGAGTGTAATCCTCGAAGAAGATTGTGAGTTTAGTCACCTCCAGCGGTTTCTCACACTGCTGTCAGGTTTAGAGACTCCACTGGGATTGCAGGGAAGTGCCGCTCTGAAAGGTTACGGGCAGCGGCACAGAGCTGTAAGGTGACAGAGCGGAGAAAGAAGGGAGAAAGAGGAGGAGAAGAAAGGACATCTCCCTGACAGCTCTATCCTTACAAGCATTCTCTTCTACTCAAGGCGGAGACATAAAGCATCCCCCTCGTTTCTCCTTCCTCCATGGCCAAGCACAGATTTTCTTCCTTGAGCCAGTCTATGGAGCAGCAACGTGGCTGCAGCCCCTTCCTCTTCCTCGGGTGAGACGTCTGCATGGGAACCATCACTGGCTGCACCGCGGGCCTTGCCTCGATGGGCCTCCGTGCCCCTCTGCCCTTTCGCAGCCCAGCAGCTGAGAGATCTGCTGGGTCTGGGGGCTGGAGGTCTACCAAGCGTCTGGGGGGAATGGGGGACTTGCAGGGCAAAGGTGACCCTGGACAGGCTGAGCAGCCTTTGCATGAAGACTAAAACGCTTGGTATGATGGCAAGAGACATGTCTGGACACAGCAAAAACTTACGGTAAAACTTCTAGCGGTTAGAAATACGCTAAGCTTTGGAGGGAGCAGAGTCACTGGGTTTTGTAAGGAATGGTGGTGATGCTTTGTTATTGTAGGGTGGCTACGAATGGCTGTGTGTTTACACACGTGTTCAGTCGAGGGTCACGTCGCTGGGCTCTTTGCCCCTGCTGTCCTCGTAGACTCATCCCAGTGTTTAGTCACAGAAACACGGACGAGCTTGGAGCTACGTGGCGTCCAAAGGGATGTTACCAGACAGCTCTTCTGCAGTGCGTTGGGTTCATGTTGTAGGGGCTTTTGTGGTCTTACCGGTTTACTCAGGACCCTAGCATTTCCCTCACCCCTCTGCATACCCCAGTTCATCTTTTTATACCCAGACCACAGCTGGACCACAGGTTAGGGCATCCTTTCCCATATGCCAGCGTGGCTCAGCTCAGTGGGGCAGCCTCGCCCTCGAAAGACCCTCATACAGCCAGAAACAAAAGCACGATGCAGATTTATCTTTCCAAAACAAACCAGCGTTTTATTAGTTTGCGGTCTTCACATCAGCATGTCTGACCTCACCAGACACTTCCCAAGCCAGCTGTTAAGGAGACTGGCAAAGATAAACCGCATCGGGTCCCTGTTCCCGTAGCTCCGCGGTTACCACCCACAACCCCCGTGAGAACACATCCTTCTTCCACTGCAAGATCTGCGTCCGGCTTCAGTCACCCGTTGGCGACGACTGTTGCTTTTGACATTTTCTTCTTTTGTGCTGGTCACGTAAATCACAACGTAGACTTTCCCCTCCCTGGGTTCCTCCTTGTCAAGCCTTCAAAACTATCCTTATTTCTGACACCAGCGCTTTTGCAACCATGTTCCCACAGGCTTTTGCCAAGAGCCCCCACTCACCAAATTCATAGCTTTTGCCGTCTAGCTCAGAGGGCTGCGTGTCGGCCGGCTCTGCGGAGCTCAGCCCATCCTCACACTCCTTTGTTCTGCTTTTCAGAAGAGAAAAAAATGCCCTTCCACGCACTTTGCCCATTTCTCTTCTCCCCAGTACTTGCCTGGCAGAGCAGAACAATCATGGGGCCATAAATACCCAGATATTACTGCCTTTTCATTCCTTTTTCTGAAGCGTGGAGTGATTAAGTCTCCATCAGCCCAGCTGGTCTTGCTGAAATGCATTTCCCAGAATAGAGTCGTATCGGGAAATCTGAGTCCCCCCCCGTCGAAGGAGGGGTACGGCCAGGCAGGCAGCCCCAGGCCGCTGCAGCAAGAGGGACAGGGGAGCGAGGGGGAGATGCCAAGCGAAGGAGAACGATGGATTCCCGTCAGAGACTTGAGCAGTGACAGGGAGGTGACAAGGCGAGAAGGAAAGAGGAATCTCACCTCTGCCAGGATTTCACCGTGAGGCATGCACCCTGTGCTCTGTTCACCCAGGGTTTTCTCCTGCAAGGCGGCTCCGTGTCTCCGTGTCCCTCCTCTTCTGCCCCAAAGCCCATGAGAGCCCTCGGTGGCACACAGGGCTACACAACCTCCGCTGTTCTCGCAGGCAATGAGCCCAGCACGGACACGCTGTGATAAGCACCAGGAGGAACAGCCGGTTTTTTGCTCCTGCAAATGAGGGTCCACTTGGGCAGGTGCCCTGTGGCACAAACGGCTGCTCCGCCGTGTGCGTGGGTGCTTCAGAGAGGAACCGGAGCCCACAAGTACAGCGCCAAGGACCTCGGAGCAAGGGCAAACCGCCAGCAGTGCGTGGCCCGGTGTAATTTAGGAAATTAGCCCCCCAAGGGAGGAAACCCCCTGGTGCAGTTAGTGACGATGCGGAGCACTTCTTGTTGGGCAGCTTTGGGTGAGCAAGGTAACCTTCTGTGCCTCAGTTTCCCTGAAACATTGACTGCCTCTGCAGTCGGGCAGGTAGAGGCCAGGTCGAGCTCTCCTTGCCCAGCCCAGGAGATGTGGGGGTGAAGTCTTTCTGGGGCAGAAGGACGTGATGCTCCCTCGTAAGGCCTGCTTGGAGGCCTTTCAAGAGCTTTCACAAAGTATTGTTGTTAAGGGATAGAGCAGCACACACCACTTTTTCTCTTTTCTCCTTTATCCCCTAACGAAAATCATCTCCTAGCTAAATTCAATTTGCCCTCACAGTACACTCAGGCCTGAGGGCAATTAAAGAAAAATAATGAAGGCTGCTTCTTTTTTTTTTTTTTAAGCAATTAGCTTGAAGCGGATACAAAGGTGAAATTTGTAGCTTTTAAAAATTACATGACTCATGGCTTTTGATGGGGAAAACAGTATCGGTTGATAAGCCTCTAGCAGCACTTTCACATGCAGTCGCTCATGTGAAGAAGGGGTTGAGGTAGAAACTGAGAGCGTGGCATCTGGGAGAGCATTATTCAGCCTTTCTGATGAAGAGATTTGCAGTTGTCATGTTTGCTGATCATCTAAATTTACTTGCTGGCTGCTGTTACGTGAAGATGTGCCAAGGGCTTGAAGGGCTGTTGAGAGCAGGGGCCAAAGGGCAGCAGTTTGGCACGCAGTTTGAGGCAGAGAGGGAGGAAACCACGGCTGTAGAGAGCGTCGGCCGAGGGCCACTGAACCACGAGGGCTTTGGAGGTTGGAGATAACTCAGAGAAAGGCCCCAGATCTGCAAACCAGGTGCCTTTAATTTTTCACCTTCCAGGCTGGGGTATACAAGGAGATGATGCTTTGTTCTCCCTTCTCCTTCCTTCAGCTCTGTGGCTGGTCCTGCTTTGCAGGCTCAATTACGCAGTGGTTCCTGGAGGTCAAATGGTCTCGTAACTCATGAACTGGGTAGAGGCTCGGCCATGTGGGATGCTGACTGCGGCGAAGTTCAGGCTGTCTCTGCATTTGTACAGCACCGGACACAGAGGGGCTCAAGCGTCTGTGTAGGAACCACAGCTCTGCTGCTAACATTTGCGTTGAAGTCCCCGGCGTAAATAACAAAGCTGCTTTGTAGGTTTATGTGTTCACCATGAAAAGTGGTTCACCGTGTTTCCATTCTCACTCGTGCCATCGGGTACCAGGCGCGCAGAGTTCACCTCCGTTCTCTGCTACAGGCTTGCTCCGACTTTCCTCGCTGCTGCTCTGCTCCCGGTGGGTTCCTCGTTCCCGAAGCGGAGCCCCGTGTGCCCTGGCAGCGTCTGCACCCCCATCACCCTCCAGCTGATCTCTGTGGCCGAGCTGGGCTGGGATCCCCACGGCTCTGCCCCGGCTCAGCCGCCTCCGCAAATCAGGCTGAAACAATCAGCTTCCCTTTCCTTTGGGGTTTCAAGCTCCTGGCTGAGTATGAACATGAAAGGAGGCAAGGCAAGTACCGATTTTATTTTCAACCACAGTTTATTGATTTGTCAGACAGAAGAAAAACAGCAGCTGACGTTGATTAATGCACATCTGCCTCATTCTCTCTGTCCGTGGGCAGCCAGCTGTGCTGTTGTGAAGCCAGTCTTGGCAAGACCTCCCATCCCGGGCTGCCGAGCCGGCGCTGGCAGCACCAGACGCGGCTTCCTGGGGCTTTGTGCTCCTGCATGAGCGGCCAGCCCAACGCAAGGAGAAGCTGTTCCATCACGGCTGCGTCTGGCCTGAGCCTGGAAGGGTTTCCATGCTGTGTGAGAAACAACCCCAAGCCCAAGAAAACTATTTCTTGCAAATGTTGGTTTTTCCCAAGGGCGGGCACAGCAATAGGGTTTGGCTTGTGAATCTGCCGTGTCTAGACAATCTCGTGGGAAGAGGAACCAAGAGGAGGTAAAATACCCACAAATGAACAAAGCAGCTCTCTGCTCCTCAGTAGGGCCAAATCCTGGGAGGTGCGAAGGCAGTGTACGGAGGAAAATTATTTTGGTTTCCAAATTTAACAGCTTGTGTCATCTACATGGATAATTAGCAGAAACAAGAGGAAAATATAGCTCCCTGGCTTTGCCCTATGCCGAAAACTGGAGCTATCCCTGCAGATGCCTTCCGTGTGTTTCCCCTAATTGAGCTGGCAATCTCGTTTGGGCCGACTCCAGCCCGCAGCAGAGGGAGCAGCTTTGTCAGAGCTCGGATGAGTCCTGCCAGCGAGACTCTTCGCTGCGTCTCACGGGTGGGTGGGAAAGCAGCCCCAGCGAGGGACCTCGCCACCGACCGTGCTTGCCGCCGTGCCGTCGTAACGAAGCCCGTGTAGCATGGAGAACCCAAGAAGGCAAAGTGGCCAAACCTGTCCTGCTTTGAGTGGCACAACTGAGATCTCTTCCTGCAGAGCCATGCTGTTGCACAGGCACTTCTGCAATGCGCTGCCATCAGCAATAGCATCACCTCCATCTCTCGGGCCGTTTCTCGTGGCTGAAGATCCTGGGAAACCCCGAGGCAGAGTCAGAGATCCCCAGGACTGCTGTTCCCAGTGGGAAATCATCTCCAGGTTCACCACCCCCCGTCCTGCTGCTCTCCAGAGGTGCAGCTTTGGAGGACTGCTAAAGGAGAGTCATTTAGCACAGCCACTGGGTCTGCCTCTTGCTGAGCTTGTCACCGCCTTGCCTACCGTGTTCCCATTGCTGGCACTGAAGAGGAGACCAAGCCAAGTATCTGTGGTGTGTGGCCTAAAAGCTGCACTAAAGCGTGGGTGAGTGACGTTATCCAGAAGCAAGTCTAAGTAAACCCTGGTCAGACAAGCTGCAGGTGGGAAAAAAAAAAAAATGAGGAACTCCTTACAAATACCCACGTGGCTTTGTCACCCATGGGTCTTGCTGCTGCGGCTCACCAGCCGCCCTTCGGCACGCAGGGCTGCAACCTCATCAAGTGAAATTCTCCAGCTCAGGAAATTGGGCATCTCATCGGGCAGGAACCAGAAACCACAGGCCTGGGGTCCAGTGCAGATGGTCCCCCCGACGCCTCAAAGCATTATAGCTGCGGCACCTCTCACAGCAGGTCATGTTCTGTCTCTGTTGCTCCATCTCGGCACAACCATCCCTGCCATCAGCAGGGAAGAAGCAACAGCAGATGATGGGAAGATGCAGGGGAAGGAGATTGCTTGATGGTGCCCCACCACTGGTCCCGGTCCTCCTGGACTTGCTGAAGGTGGTGCCCAGCACCAGGGTGATGCGCAGGACCACGCCGTGTGTGCATGGAGGAGCCCCGGGCACAGCTGTAGGGCTGCAGCGTCACCGTGCTCTGCCCCTCACCTTCATGGGCAGTGGGGGTAGCCCACACCCCTTGCAGCCTGGGAGCAACCCTCGCATCGTGGGGGCTGGAAGCGAAGCCATGCGGTCACCCTCACCCCTCCTCGCCTTGCCACGGCCACCGCACCAGGGTAACAACCTGCCCGCTTCTCCAGGGTGGCCATGAGAGGAATTACATGGCCACAGGTGGAAATTCATGGGGAACATCTCTCTGTGGGGTGAATTCTCCTTCCCGTCCTTGTGCTCACACACAACCAAGGCCAAAGGCGTGCAGGTGTGTGCCAGGTCCCAGCCTGCCTCTTCCCCAGGTGATGCTGCCGCTCCTGTCCTGCCAAGCAGGTTCAGGTCTGCAGCAGCCTGGCTCTCTCCATTGCCCTGCCTGGCTCCATCACTAACCCTGCCGAGCTTTTCCCGGTCCCAGCAGCTCCTGCTTTCCAATCGCCGCGTCCCAGCTGCTGCCTTGAGATGGGCTCAGACAGGCATTTTCCTCCTTGTTTTCACAGCACAGAAGCTGTTTTCCCTTTCCTTTTCCATTAATCCAGGCTCCAGCAATAAAGCACAGATGTCCAGAGATAACACCACATCGCCTGTGCCCCGGGTGCTCCCGCACACCCTCCCGGTTGCACACTATAAACCCTGTCTCTAGAGATATTTCAGTATATTCAAAGCAACCGGAGCCACTTGAAAATCACTCAGATATGACTCTCTACTCTTCATGAAGTGTCGTAAAGCACTGGAAGAGGCTCCTCAGGGAGATGGTGGACTCACCATCCCTGGAGGTGTTCAAAAAATGTTTAGATATGGCGCTTCAAGACGTGGTTTAGTGGGTTTAGTGGGCATGGTGGCATTGAGTAGACAGTTGGACTTGATGATCTTTGAGGTCTCTTCCAACCGTAACGAGTCGATGATTCTATGATGCTATGAAGAGCAACAGATGATCGCATTGGGGTTTGAAGTAAACCCTGAGGAGGGGAACACAGCCAGTATTTTTCCTCCTCACAAGTGGATCAGTCTCACCACGGTTGGCTCTCTGAGAGCATCCAAAGGGAAATGCAAGGACGTGGATGCATTCACAGAGCCGTGCCTCTGCAGGCTGGGGACAGAGGTCCTGCTGCTGAGCCAGAGTGGGTGGAAAAGTGGTTTCTCCGTGCAAGCGCAGCTGAGCAGAGAGCAGCTGCTGCCATGTGCCTTGCCGAGCTCACATGGCTGTGCCCGGCAGGAGTGCCGAGCCTTTTCCCTGTGCCACCCACAGCTAACGAGCACAGCTTGGCTGTCAGATGTTTGCAGTAATGGAAATAAGCAAACAAACCCATTCATGGAGCAAATGAGAATAACAGCTAAATCGGAGGCAGTTGCTACCCGGTTGCAAACAGCCTGCCAGCTGAGGAGGTGAAATCTAACCCACTGGAGAAGCTGTTATCCTCGTAGCATCCAAGCAGTGATGAAGCCTGCAGACCAGCCAGGCGCCTGCTGCGTGGAGCGGGGTAGGGAGGGCACACACAGTGCCAGAGGGCGGCAGGGGGTGTTTCAGGAGGGTGGACGGCAGGAGAGATGGGCTCCATCCTGGCAGAGGGACGCACACGGTTCCCCTCGCTTGGGAAACCAGATGGGAAACTGCGTCCTCAACTTTATCAGAGTCAGTGGAAGAACATCCCGGTCTCCGGCCCCACGTTCCTCCCTGCATCCCAAGCTGGGACTCCTGACTGCAGCAGACTGTCTCATAGCCAGAGCTTGACCTTTCCAGCACCAATTAGCTGGGAGAGGAGCTGTGCAGCTAATGAGCACATGAAGGAGTTTATCTCACCCGGCAGGCATGGGCACTGACTATAAAATTCTTGGCAAAGACAGCAGCTCGGTATCGATCTCAGGAAGGCCAGGTGCTCTGTCGCATAAAAATCACATCCAGAAATGTTTGTTTCTCCCATCTGACTCCTGCTGCTTCTTAGGGCCCGGTGTCCGTGGGACCGAGATCTCTCCGTGCCCTGCATGGTGAAGAGTCCTCGTCCTGCAATAGGTGACATTTGTGGCACCCAAAGTTGTCGACAACAAGAGGTTGGCATCCCCTGGGGGGTCTCTGCTCTGCCCCGCAGACCCTAAGGGGGGGGCACCAGGCTGCAGTGCCGCTGCAGCCGGCGATCGTAGCAGCCTGGGCAGGGGGAAGCTGGGCTTGTTTGAAACAAAAAGAGCTATATCCTGCTTTCCATAGGTTGCACTGGAGATGCCAGAGAACGGGCGAAATAACGCCACCAGAGAGACCTTGAGAGATCAAAGGGAAGGTCTGGTTATTTTTCTTGATATAGAGTTTACAGGAATGAGACATTGGGAAATGCTCTCGGTATCTACCCAGTTTGGCTGCTTTTCTTTCAAATAAACTGCCCTCTGGAGCATCTGACATTTCAGAAGGGTCAGCACGGAGAGAAAAAGGACCTCAGTATCAGAGGAGAGAGTCCCAGCTGGGGACGGGGCTGGGGGAGCCCACGGCACGGTGGGGCAGGAGTCCCGGCTCTGCAGCTGCGGCGGTGGAGACCTGCGGGAGGGTGATGGGGAAGCTGCAGGGGATGGAGGGCTGTGCCCGATCCGTCCCCTCCTGCTCGGGAGAGTTGAACTGGTTACTTTTCTGATTCCACCTACTTACAGCCAAGCGTGGTTGGTGCTGCTAAAACCGCTGTACGTGGGATTAAGAGTGGATAATTAGCCCCGAGCTTTTCTGCTGTCTGTACCTGCAGGAGGCTGGAATAAAATTCTGAGTCAGACAAAAACAGCATTTAGAAAATGTACCAGGCCCGGGCAGAATAATCAGTCGCTGGTAACGACTATTTATCTTGCCACATCAGTGATGTCTCCCATTGTAATGTCCTCACTGCCTGGCATGAGGTTTGCAGGGAAAGGGCATCCTATAAATCTCAGAGGCACGGTGCTTCAGTGGGAGATATTGTCCTTCTCACTTCACAGGCTGGAGAGATGCCTTGAGCGGTAACCTGGCAGCCAGCAGAAATATGGCAGAGAGGCACAGTTTCACCGCAGAGCACCTTTGCTGTGTTGCAGGGAATTGATGTTTCCTTCCTAGTTTAGCCCTGGCTCCGCGCCTGCCACGTCGCAATCCTCACCGCAACCATTTTAAACAAACCTTTAATTTGTGACTCTCTCCAGGCTGATAATCCCCACGCTGGCACATCCAGAGAAAATGAGTCTTGTACCATGGCAGGCTGTAATAACATACCATAATATTTCTTCCTTTGGGAAATCCTGCCAAGGGCACCAGAGATGTCTTGTGAACAAGGATGAATGAAGCCCTGCAATCCACCTGGGAAGCAGAGCAGGTTTCTTCCTATTTTGTAGACAAGGTAAGGGCACAAAAAGGTTCCTGGGAGCTCAGGAAGGTCACCAAGCAGGGAATAAAACCCAGGAGTCCTAACTCCTAATCTCCCAATTAATTGCTAAATACAGCAGGCTGACCATTTCAGTCGGCTGCCACCGAGGATTTGTCCCCGTGCTTTCCTTGGGAGATGATGAGGCAGTTAGACAGAGCCGCTGCTATCGAGTAGCTTAAGCATCAAAAGAAAAAGGAGTGAGGTTTACAGGAGCATGGCTTAATTCACATTTGCCTGTCAGCTTGGAGCATGCACATGTTCAGATATCACAATTCAAGTAACTGATAACTGCTCATTTATTAATCTCTGGTAACTCAATCTGCCCTCTCAGCCCTAAGTGCTGAACACAGATGATGCCCTCAGGAGCTGGAGATCAATTTAAATTTTCAGAAGCCTTAGTCGCTGACTTGCTCCATAGTGCCAGTGCTCCTTATAATAACTGTTGAGCGGATTTTCTGTCGCATAACTGATCCCAGCTCCCTTTCTAGCAGCCCTGGCTGTAACATTCTCCTGTGCTGGAGAAAGAGTCGTTATTATCCATGCCATGAGCTGTGCAGGCGGGCACGTATACGCCTGGAGAAGTCTGGGATTTGCACTATGAAAAGCTCCCACCCTCCTTTCATGCCAGCGCTGAAGTCCTCTGGGTACCGGTGCTTTCATGCAGCATCCTCTGGAGGAGAGCAGGGACTCTGGGGCCCCGTCCCTTGCTTCTTGCTCCTCTTTGTTGCTGCATGGTGCTCAGACAGACCAGGCAAAGCTCCCTCGTTAGTGGCAGTTCCAGCAAAGGGCTTAAGTCGAACCAGGCTGATGAGATGAGGGAAACCAAGCTGGAGCAGGATGTGGCCCAGGTCACGCAGCCAGCCCAGCAAGGATGGAAAACAAGCAGAGTTAATAAACTCCCTGTTTAATGGCCCTGATGCAAAACCTGATTGCCGCCTGCTCCGTGCGGTCTCATTGCAGGGACCTCAGCTGACTCCCAGGACCCATCAGCTGGCTGCACCCCAGCTGCCCGCCTGGACCGGGACCAGTGCTCCCGATTCCACCTCTCAGAGATCCTCATTGAGGATTAAGAGCCCTAAAAGTGAACGTGGCAGCAGCCCAGCGCTTCTGACCCAGGAGGCTCTGCTTCATCAGCCCCAAAACATTGCTGACCATGAACACTTTAATTCTGGCATTGCTGGCTCTGCTTCTCAATAAAAGCACAAAGCAACTTATGAGAGCACAGTCAATAATGTGAAACCCGCTTTCTCGCAGCTGGTTAAGAGCG
>NW_009609129.1:46076-50393 GCF_000690535.1 Cariama cristata
ATCCCGCCCTACAGCCACAAGGCTGGAAACTGGCCGTAAAGTGGATGTGATCCCTCTTCTCTCCTAGCCTGCTGCAGCTCATGTCTTGGGAGGCTTGGACGTTCTCCTGCTCTGCATTTCAGCAATTTCAGCCCATCAAGAACCTGCTCTCACCTGGAGATAAACAGCAAGTATCCTATTGATACCTAACTGTGGGCATAGGCAAGAAAAAAGGAGAGGTGCACTGGTCAGTTGAAATGTTTTCACTTTTATTCAGACGCTGTACAGTTACAAACCTGCAGTCCCCCCGGCTCCCCAGCCTGCCCCGCGCACCTTCACCACCGCTGCTGCCGCCGCTGCCCTCCTGCCTCACAGCCGGCCAAGCCCCCGGCCCCGCGGGGTCTCCTGCTGCAGAGATGATGCCCCAACCACGGGCAATGCCATTTCGATGCTTTTCCTTCAGGTAAAGTGACACATCTGACACCTTCGTGCTTGAGTCTGGCTGCCTGGCAGTCTGAGGCATTTGCAAAAGTCTCTCTTTCCCAAGTCCTTAGGGAATCTCTGTTTCTCAGAGCTGCTTTGCAAGATCAGTGGAGAGTGAAATTTGTAGGCTTGAGCTGCCGAGGGTGGGCAAGGTGCCTCCTGAGGATCCTCTGGAGCAAGCTCTTCCTGGGGTTCCCAGTGGGGAGCTCCAGGCTGGAGCTGCTCCTCTCATAGCCCACCCCCAGGAGCCTCCTCTCCCTTTTCTCTTCCTTTTTACTTTCCAGAACATCCATTATCTGGATGTCTCTGAGCGGACTGGCACATCTCCTGGGCAAGGGAAGCCCTGTTGGAGCCCTGTAGGCCTGGCTGTCCCTGTCATCCTTGTGACCGGTGGCATGGGGACTCGGATGCTTGCGGTCCCTCAGGCCTCCACCCGTCCAGGAGCAGCCGCTTCCCCCAGCAACTGGCATCCCGGGGCGTCTGCAGCATCCTGGCTTCTCCTGCCAGCTGGGACGTATCTCAGCAACAGGACCTCGAGGGTACCTTGAACCCGAGTGAAAAAACAACGCCTCTTCGCTGGTAACCTGCGGGCTCTGCCCCAGGGTGACAAAGCCATACGGGGTGGTGACCTTGGGGACATGGGGCAGGGACAGAGCTGGCTGAGCAGTGGGGTCTGGGATCGCCTGCGCAGTGGCAGAAAGCCCGGTGTTAGAGCAGGACGAGCTAGAGTCGGGCACATTGTGCTCATCCTCCATTGCTGGGTCCAAGCTGCTCCTCCAAGCCATCCCCACCGGCTGCCCCTTCCCCGCGTCTGAGCGCCTGTGCTTCTTGTGGATGTCCAGAGAGGGGATGGTGAACTGCGGGATGCAGTCAGGGGTCACCACGTGGAGGAAGATGTCCCTGGAGCTCTTGCCCTGGAGCGTGCGGGGACAGAGCATCCCCTCCCAGAGTGACATGATGGGACCGACGGGGCTCCCTGGAGCAGCGCTGTGTATTTATGCTCTGCAGACAGCCCCGATTGCTCTCCGCACGGTGACGCGCTGTGACGATGGCTGCCAGGTCCCTGCACCTGCTCCCTCTGGACCAGCAGCAATTTGTCACCCGCCTGGGCACAGGGGAGACAGATGGAGGAGGATGGGCAAGGAGACACTCATCCCCAACCTCTGCTCCTGTCCTCCTGCTCACATGCAGGGCCATCGGTGCCGGCTGGCTCCAGTCACCCGTGAGAGAGGAGTAGGGAGGCACCGAGGAGAAGAGGAGCTGGATGAGCAGCGTGAGCCAGGGCGGGAGGGAGCTGGGCACCGGGAGCAAGAGCGAGCGCAGGGAGCGGTGGCCTGTGCAGGATGAGTCACTGTCCGTGGGCATCAGGTGGAGCTGAGCGGAAGGGGCAGCCGGAGCTGAGAGCAGGAGACAAACACTTCAGCTCTGTTTAGCAAAACTCCCGTCAGGAAAATCTCTGCCTTGGCCCACGCAATTATCCAGAGAAAACAGCAATTTCAACCACTGGGGCCCCCAAGTCCCTCCTCCCCTCTCTGCTGTCGCTAGGGCTGTGTGCCGGCTTGTTTCTCACCGCATCCCTGTGCTCCCATCCCTGCTGGGGCTGGGACTGGCAGGGGGGGGAATGGTCCCAGCCATCCCCCAGCCATGAGGCCACGGTGAAGAGAGGTGTTGTGCATCCTCCAGGTGGGAGCACGAACCTGCTCTCCCAGCGGAGCCTCAGCCAAAAAATCTCCTTTGCCTTTTCCCCCTCTGCAGCCGGGCAGGGGCAGATCTGCAGAGGTGCGTTGCCCTGCCACCCTCCCCTTGCCTAAGGAAGCCTCCTCTGCTCGCAGGTGGGGAACGGCTGCTTTATGTTGGTTCCTGCTCTGCAGATGACGCAGAGAGAAAAAGCAGCTCCGTTTCTGTGCAGCGCAGGGTCTGTCTCTGCAGCAGTGCAGCTGGCCCGTTGTAACGTGCCGTGGTTTTGTTCTGTCCCACGTCAGGAACCAAAGAGGCTCTGCCGTGGGTTTCAGAAAAAAACCAGGCTCGTTTTGACACGAACAGGGGTTGGGAGCCTGGTCAAGCTCAGGAGACCATCTCAGAGCATCGCAAACAGCCATGTCCTAGCTGTGCTGGGGGTGCTCACGTCTGTCCCCCAAATGCATGGCCAGTGGCAGGGCTACAAGCAAGATCTGCGGATGCTGGATACCCGTCCCCACGTCCACGGGGGTCACCTGCGCCACGATGCCCCATTCGGCTGGATGGAGCCGGGAGGTGGGTGCTCCATTATCCCGACACTGTGCCCATCACCCCGAGGGCAATTCCCACACACCGTGCCCCCTCCCCAGGCCTCCCCAGCATTTGCAGCAGGGCGTCTGTCACCTTGCAATGGAGTAAAGTGACACCCAAACATTAAAAGTCTTTCCCCACTCCAAAGCCACTTGCTTGGTAGAAATAACAGCTGAAAATCCCTTCTAATAGCTGTGAGGCCTGAACAGGTCAGAGACATGACCCCAGCCCATCTGCACGTCATGGTACCCAGCTTGGCCAAGCACAGAGCTGGGGAGAGTTTGGACACTGAGCTGCACGCAGGGGTCAGCAGGTCCGTTGTCCATGCGATGCCCAGCACAGCTTTCGGGCATCTGCAGGGATGCCTGCACGAAGTTAAAACCTCAGAGAGTGCCCAGAGCTGGGGCTGAGAGGATCTGCTGCGAAGCAGCTTCTGGAAGGTGCTCCCAGGGGCTCAGCTAAGCCCGTTTTACGAAGGGGAGTGTGATGCCTGTGTGTTCACGTTCACGCGGAACTGCCGGCTAATTGACCAGGCTGTGGTTTCAAAGAACCAGCCTTACTCTCTTCCGTCCATCTTTATTGACTTCAATCCCAGCCCCAGCTCCCCCCTCAGTGTGGGAGCAAGGGGAGGGCACAGACCGGGAGGGATGCTGAGGGGCCTCCCCTCACCCAGGGTCCAGCTTTTCCCACCATGGGGTGGGGGGCTCCGCAGGGCAGGTTTTCTAGGATCCCATCACCCTCTGCCTTCAGTAATTTGCATCAGCACAGAGTGAGGGGAGATATCCCAAATCAGAGTCTTGGCAAGCTACAACCCACGGGAGAAGACAGGCACCCCAAACTGAAAGAAAATAAATCCCTAACGGAGAGCCATCAGCCCTTAAGCAAGGCACCAGGCCAAGTGCTCACCCCAGGAGAAACCCCATGGGAGGGTGTGGGGCTGCCCCACTGCCTGGTGAGGCCAGCAGCTCGTCGGGGCAACGAGGGGCAGCTGGGCCCATAGCTACAAGTAGCTTGAGGACCCCAGACTGGGCTAAGCCAGGTTTCTGTCTAGTCTGGGCTCTATGGAGCAGCAACTAAGGCCATGCACCAGCCCAGAGCAGGTAGAGGTCCTCCAGGTACCAAAGGGTTTGTTTCTGCTGGGGGCACTGTCAGAGCTGGGGTGGAGGAGGTCTGACCTTTCTCTCTCTGTCTAGGGGAGGCTGGTTACCTGCAATCAGCCCTGCTCCTTCTCCAGCAGGTTCCTGCACCAGATCCTCCAGCTGAGTTTTGTCAAGTACCTGGTAGGTGATGTTCTTGCTGCTGGAGGAGTTTGGGGCCGAGGGGATGGGGTGATAAAACCTTGAGCCTGGCAGTTCCTTTGGTTTCTCTGACAGATATTCTCTCTTCTTTCAGTCTTTTCCCTCTGCCCTGTGCTCAGTGTGTGCTTGTATTCTGCTGTCCTCCCCATCCCAGCTTTTGCCCTCTGCCTGGTTTGGTCTTGCCTTGCTCCCCTTCCGCTAAGCGTTGTTGCAGCATTCATGTTTCTCTCCTTGTCTGGGCCAGGAGAGATGGAGAGGAGGTCTTTGGGGACAAGGTAGAATCTAACCG
>NW_009609129.1:50424-61031 GCF_000690535.1 Cariama cristata
AGTTGGTCCCAATCTCAGCTCCACACTGGGACTGGGCAGGGTTTAAGAGTTTCACTGAGGACTTTTAAATAACTGGAAGGTCTCTCATGATCTAATGTACCTCTCTTGTTTGCAGCTGAAGATCCTTCAGAAAGTATCAGGCTGGGTTGGATTTGTGGTCCCTGTGGAGACCATTATCAGCAAAGTCTACCCTGCACAGTCTCCCACCAGACCCAGACGACTTGTCAGGAAGCGCCGGGGAAGGTTGATGCACCTCTTCTTCTCCATTGTCCCCACCAGGATCCAGACCCTCCTGGGCTACCTGCCAGCAAACTGGGGCCAGAGCAACGCACCCAAGGGTAAGAGCTGTGGCCTCCTGGAACACCGAAAGGCTTTGCAGCAAAGAAGCACACAGCATGACATGAAAACACATTAGGTCTGGAGCTCCTGTGCTGGGTAGAAAGCTAGGAAACACACGGGTGTATGTTTGCTCTGCATGCGTTGTGACTGTGCCTCCTATGAATCCCTGCAGAGATCCGAGAAGCTCTGATCAACCCATCTAACAAAGCAAACAAGAGGAAGTGGGATGATGTAGCTCTGGAAGAGCAGGAGTCTTGGTTGGTGGTACTGGAGAGGGACCTGCCAGAGGATGACTCTGAAGACATCACGTATGAGGTATGATGTCCTGGGTGCTGAGCAGGTTTGTTCCTCAAGGGCTGAGCGATTTGGAGATGATTGTGTTTAGCCTCTGTGCTCCTGGTAGACCAGGAGTGTCACTGCACAGGTCTGCAGAGGAGCCTGTGAAGAGGTTTCCTTTGTTGTACGCCTTTTGAGGGCTGCAGGCTGTCCAAAGAGCATTTGAACATCGTGTCTGGAAGGTGTGGGTACCCCACTCATCCCATAACACTGAAGTTTCCCTTTGGTTGATGTCCCTGCAAAGCAGCATCTCTGTCACCCTTGGCTATTTGGCTGTGGCTCCTGGTGCCATAGGGAGTGGGGCAAGTGGGTCCTTCCTCAGGCTGCCCTGTTCTTCCCCAGCCCTCAGATATGGAAACAGACAGTGAGGAGTACAGGCCTCAGAATGACACTGAGGAAGACCTGGAGCTTGAAGAGCAGGATGGGCTCAGTGTGCTGAAGGAGTCATCAGATCTCCAGGTCAGTGTGCCTGCCCCATACTATAGACCTGGTCCTGGGTATATTTGCAAATACCAGGCTGGAAGGATGTGATTCAGTCCTTGTTCCCTTGGCTACAGAAGGAGAAGTGTCTGGGATTACATGGGTTACCCTGGATTTCAGGTGATCACTCATAGGTTTTGTGCTCCCATTCCACAGAGCTGCGGTCTGACCATGTCCCTGTCCCTGCAAGTGGAGGACATACAACCTGCTGGGGTTAGGGATACCCCAGAGCTGAGACCAGAGGATCCAGCTGGATCCAGCAGTGGGGAAGATGCTCCAGATGTCAATAGTAGTGATGGTGATGCCCAGAAGCCACGAGCTGATGTGAGCGGTGGAGATGGCAGTGAGCGGGAGGCTGATGCAGGTTGTGATGACAGCAGCAGTTTGGCACAGTATGGGGTAAGGACTCCCCTGTGCTGAGCTGTAATCCCACCCACCCTCTTCTAGTGTGAAGCAGAGGAGGTGTGACAAGCTCAGAGCTTTCAGTCTGGGAGGATGTCCTCAAGCTCTGAGCCTTTGACATAGCTCTCCATTCCCTTTGCTGCCAAGTGAGCTAGCAAGGGGTTGTAGGGGCTCTAGTGCCAAGAGACAACCTCAGTCCCTGTAGGTTGTTGAGATGATGCTTGGTGTGCACAGTGCTGTGGACATCTTCAAGCCTGTGTGACAGGACTGCCAAATGCCAGTTGAGCATCTTGTGCTGGTACCCAGGGGAGCCACCTCTGAACCAGAGCCACTGCCACCAGGTCACCATGAGCGCTTCATGGCTCAAGAGCCCAGATATCTTGCACTTTAAAATGGGGAGGATTTGTGGGAGAGTCTTCATTGCTAGCAACTTCACATGAGGTCCTTCACTGCTCTGGACCTGCCTGTTGCCAAAGCACTGATGGATACCTCCCAGTTCCTCTCAGGCTGATGCTCAGCTGCCTGGCTTGCAGGGAAATGGAGGGTGAGGAGAGGTGTGGAGTGGGTTGGTTTCTACTTGGCAGCTCACCTCCTGGTGTCAGTGATGGCCGGCCGGTGTTACGGGTAACATCTCTTGTGTTTTCTAGGATAAGTAGGAACCCTGACCCATGGACATGGACTTCTGCTGTGGCTATGAAGTGCCTGGTTTACTGGGGTGGCTGTGTCCATTTAAATGCTATGTTGATATTTTTTTGAACCTTATAATAAAATTACCCTATTTTTTCATGTGAATTGGGATAAAATTGTCTGTCAGTGCCTGGACCTGGCAGGTTCTGCCTGTGCACCAGGTGGTATGGACATATTGCTGCTGGGAGTCCAGGGTAGGGGGCTGCCAGCAGGACCTTCCCCTCTGACCCCTCTTGTGGAGAGGCTCTTCATGGCTCCTGGGAGGGTGACAACTTTGGGAGCGCTGAAATGTGTGATGGGAAGGAGAGGGGTGCAGGGAGTGGAGGTGCAGGCTCAGGCTGAGTGGAGCCAGGTTGCCATGTGGCATTACCTGGGTATGGCCACGCTGACTGGTCCCCAGATGGCCTGGGGCTGGCTGGCTGCAGAGGTGCAGGATGAGTGCATCAGAAGAACCTCCCTCTACATGCATGACATCTCCAGAAATATAGAGGGTAGCAAGTCTGTACCCTTGGGATAAACGAACCAATTTCACATAGAGTCTGTGTTGCTCAGTGAACGCTTGGAGGTCTTCAGTCTGCTTTCTGGCTTCTTTATACCTGGGTGTTTCTGCTCAGAGCCTTCTCCCTCTGCATGGATCCTCCAGAGGACCCTGGTTCGGTGTGAGAATTGAGCAAAGGGTCATTCAGGGTCTGGAAAGGCAGGTTGGGATCAGAAAGTGCCTGAATGCAACCCACAGCTCTGGAGTGACTTGAGGTTGGCCAACACTTGATCTGTTGCCTGGAACAAGTCACAGTATCTGAAGCTGCAAAGAGCAGTAACTCCTCCAAATGTGAGTGTAAAAATGGGAACAGCTCAGGGTGTTTGGTGCTCTCGCTCGGGGCATGCCTGGAGGCTGTGTCTGATGGCACGACTGCCTTCAGCTGTATTTGCCTGTGTATCAACTTGGCCTAACAACTGTTAAAAATAACTGTGGCATCCTGCGGCAGGGATGTTGTGCTCTCAGGCAAGTTTAACCTGGATGGGCCAGGCCAGCTCTGCTCTGATCTCAGCAGCGGACAGCCACGGCTGCCTGCCCACTCGGTAATGCCTGTACTTGCCCCCTGCTACGGGCAAAGCCTCTAAAGAAGTGTTGAGATGCTCCAAGGTTTTGTTCTTCTCTCTCCCAGTTCATGTGGGCTGCAAGAAAGAGTGGGAGTTAAAAATCCCAGGGAGTTGAAAGGCAGGGCAGTAATGAGGATGGAAGTGTCCTCCTTCCCAGACCCTGCTGTGATCAGGGATGCTAATGTCTTTCTAATTAAAGATTGTTTCTTCTGCTAAAGCAGCTCTGGGGTACGTTGTGCTCTGTGCAGCTTTTCCTGCTGGGCTACAGGGATCGTGCAAAGAGCTGCTCTGGCCAGCAGTGAACAATTTAAAGGAAGAAATATTTGTACTTTAAACTAGTGGCTGGGTCAGAACACCTCCCCTCGAACTGCAGCCCTTAAAGCCCTCCCTGGCACTCTGAAGTTGCCTTTCCCCTTACAGATCTGCCCAGAGACCTGGCACTGGCCTCTTGTACATCTGCTTCAGTGGGGCATGTCTTGGACTAGGCAGAGCTATTTTTCTCCCAGGTTAAACTCGTTATTTGTGCACTACCAACGTGCAAAACGCTCCTGAGTCATGAAGCTCAAGTAATCATAAAGGAGCTCAACATCTTTCCCCGTGGCAGTGTCTCTTTAAATGCAGGTATGCCTCTTACCTGGCATTATCTGCAGCGACAATAGCACTGGTTTCATTACTGCTGAATAATAGCAAGATTTTTCTTAAGACTGATAAAGGAGCTGATACTGCAACTCCTAGATATTGTATTGGGCTCCGCATTAATTCAGTTGCTTCTCGTTGGTGTTTGATAGCTCTCCCATTCTCTGCAGCCAGCTTTTTCAAAGCAGAGGCTAATAAAACATCCTTTAGTGGCACGTAGCTAGGTAAGGGCTTTTTCTGAAATCTGCGCAGGCTTTTCCTGCTTGCTCCTGAGCTTTAGTAGCACTGGATGGGGAGATAAAGAGGAGGCTTTGTTCATTGTCTGGGTGCCAGGCTGCAGAGTGATTATGCCTTAAAATTTAGCGAGGAAGCAACTAGCACTAAATCTGGCTCTTTGAGCTTACCTGCAAATTAATTCTGTGCACACCTGTCTGCAATGATCTGCATGCCCAAAGTTTCCCAGCTCTTAAGCCCTGATTTAGGAAGAAGAGACTTCCTCAGACAAGCCTGGAGGAAGTAAATGGCTTGGTGGAGTCAGACTAGCTGCAGAGCTGCTTTATCCCAAGGTCATCACCTTGAATCCAGCCCAAGTAAGTAGGTGGTGAACATTTGCACTGTGGGTGAGGCAGGGTGAAAAGGAGGGAGCTGATGGTCATGCTGCTGCCAACCTGTGAAGGCTCAGCCCGGAGAGAGGTCACCCATTGCCTGGGAGGTACCTGAATGTGGCTGCTGGTGGCCCCATGGGTGTCATCACCGGTGGCCCGATGGCTGTCACCGCTGCCAGGGTGCAATGGGCTCTGCAGGGCTGTGAGTGAGCTGCCCAAAATACCTGCTTGCGCAAGGGCATCATCGAGTTGCAGTGGGATAATGCTTGTACATCCCAGAAGTACATGTTTGTGGTTAAAAGGTTGTTTGGGGCAGTTCAGTGGTGCTGCAGCTAGCCTCTTCACTGGGATGGGATATTACAGAGCCTGATGCTTTTTGAGGACCTGGCCTCTCTTTACACCTGGTTGGAATGAGGGGATGGAGAGCAGAGCATGGGAGGGGTGGGAGAGTCTGTCCTGTCAAAAGGAAAGAATCTGCTAAGCACTTCGGAGCATCCCTTCCCTTCCTCTCCATTATCCCTGTCCTGGTCTGTGGCTTTTTTGCCTGTTTTTCCCCCCAGTGTGGGGAGGTGAAGTGCAGGGATGTGCCCCAGGCCACGCAGGGTGGCGGCATCCCGGCTCAGTTTGGGGCCGGACGACACAAGGAGCAGGTTATGGAACTCCAGCTGGATGGAGATGCACCGAGTCCTCCTTGGCATCCTCTGTTCTGGGAAAAGGCCCAAGAGTGGCTGTGGGATGTACCCAGCGGAGCTGCATTTGGACACAGCACTGTGCATCATTCAAGCCTAGCTTTTGTGTGGTCCCTCCTCACCCTTCCCATCTGTGCCAGGAGCTGGGCAGAAGGGGTGGCCATGGGGAGAAGCAGGGTGCTGAGCTGTCGTGGAGGGTTGTGTTGAGGAGCAGGTTCCCTCCCTCCACCCTTGCACACCCTGGAAATATCCAGTTGCTTCTTTTTCAGGCCACGTTTCCCTACCTCCTCCTGCAGACCAGAGCGGTTGGGATGATGAGAACCGTGCAGGCTGTGGGCCTTGGACCAGAGGTCTGCACCTTCCCGAGCCCTGGGGTCTATTTAATCTCGGTGGCTTTATGGGTGACACCAGGGCCAGTCCCATCTTGGCGAGGGCCACCGTAGCGCAAGCCAGGTGCTGCGAGACAGAGGATGGGGAGGCGGGGAAAAGGGGAGAGGAACAGAGTGGTTAATGCAGTGGTAGGGGGTGAAGAGACAAGCACAGCCCTTGAAGGAGCCCGGAGGGGCAAGCGAAGGTGACCCCGATGGTGGGGGTCCTCGGAGCACACGTGGACCAAGCAGCCTGCAAAGGGCTCCCTGCTAGACCTCTGATGAGGGAGTTGCGTGGGAAACAAATGTCTTAATTGAGGCAAAAATGATCATAATTAGCATGAGCAAATCCCATTAGGAGCCACAGGCGGGTTACCTTCGGCCTGCCATTTGGAGCGCGGGGGGCTGGGGGGGTGCGGGCGCAAAGCTGCGGCCAGTGACGGGGTCCCCCCAGGCTGGCAATCATGAGCATCCTCTCCTCCTCGGGCGGCTGGCTCTGAGCCCTGGATGGAGCCTAATTAGGATGGAGAAATGGATTTGCTAGGCTGTGCTCAGCGGAGGGGTGGGCCGTCAGTAACGGGGCTGACGGGCAGAGCAGCGATCGCCTCCCGCGGAGCAGCTTCGTAACAAATGCCATTGCTGTCAGCTGTTCAAAGCTGGTAATTGAGAGGGTCAGAACCCCTATTCCAACCTTGCTCCAGGGCTGGAAGGAGCATTTTGCTCTTTCCTACGAGGAGCAGAGAAAAATTGTTCCTGTTTGCCCTTCAGGGGCGACCGCCGGGTTCCTCCTGTACCTGGGGGCTGCGGAGCAGGGACGTGCTCAGCTGCAGCCCTGCCACACTGGAAATAATGAGGTTAAACGTTAAGTGTAATTTTTTAAATTACAGGAGGCATTCCTTTCCTAGCACATGCATACAACTGCCAGGGACTCAAAACATTCATTTCCAGCAAAATCATCTTTATGGGTCATAATTTTTGTCACAAATTTTTTTCCTCTATTTTGAGAAAACACGAAACCACAGCATTTCTCTTTTCGTTGGGCTTCTCTTTCCTATTCAATCTCCTGGTCCCCCTCCCAGAACTGGTTATTGACACCACTCCAGCAGCGAGGGGCAGGCACCGAGCACCACCTGAACCCCATCCCCTGCCACAACTTCTGTGCACGACTGCTCTCCAAGGGACCTCGCTGCGTGAAAAGCAAAGCGTGAGCTTGTGAACCCCTGGAGATGCTGGGTGCTGCGGTGCTGTGCCTGGCATGGTCCCAGTTCTGCCCCAGCAAAACCAGTATCCGTGCCAGCAGGAGGAGCGGGCAGCTGGTACTACAGTTCCTGAAAAGCGCCGGGAGCCCTTGTGCCCTGGCAGAGTCCTTCTTCACAGGCAAAGGGGTAATTTGGGGGTTCCCTCTGCCCGTGCTCCTGCTCGTCCCGCTGAGCCTTCCACCGCCTCCGCAGGAGATGCAAACCCTCGGCGGTGCAGGCAGATGCCTGCTCGGTGCCGTCGTCCACGTGAGACTTCTGCCTGCAACTCCTGGCAGCTCGCAGCGATAATCCCGGCTTTATCTTCATGCTGAGACAGCGACAGGAACGAGGGAGACTTTGATGTGTCCCTGGGGGAACTCTGTACAAGCTCCAGGCAGTACCAAGGGCCTGCGTTGAGGATCTGGCTCTCCTCTGCGATGCAGGCAGCCGGCGTCGAAGTGCTACAGCTGCCCTAAAACCAGGTTTTACAGCTGATGTTGCCGCTGCATGTCTGCATGGTCAAGAGACAAACAACTGTCTCCGTATCCGCTCATCTCACAAAGTTCTGGGCATCATTGTTGCAGGATAAGGTGCCTGGTCCTGCGTGACTGGGGAATTAATTGGTGCCTTTTCTGAGGCTGCGGGGTGGTCCCAGCCACACGCAGTGGTTTGGAGGCAGGGCCGGTGATGGGCTCTGCTTCGCTCAGGGCTGTGCACGGTGAGACCCGGCCAGGCTCCTCAAGTTGCCCTTCAGGGGTCTTGCAGTTGCCAACGAGAGCTTTTCATCAGGGCTGACCACCACTCCCAGCAGTTGGTCTGGATCCAAGAGTCCGAGGATGGTTTGGACCGACCAAGTAGCGTTTTAGCCCCGAACTGGGCACACAGCCCCCTCGTTGCAGGGAGAGCTTCGTCCAAGTGTGTAACTGGGAGCAGATGATCAGACCAGTGACAGAGCTCTCCTGGCCATCACCGATGCAACTGGAAATGGATCCATCACCGAGGAGGTGCACAGTTTCCAGGTCAGATATTTTTGGCTCATGTGTACTCTGAATGTTGAATTTTTCCCAGTGCCTTGAGCCAATATTGGTGCTGCTGCCCTTGTTGTAGTCTCCTGAACTGGAGCCAAGCTGTTGGTCCCAGTTGGGTGGCATGGAGAAACCGGCGCTATACTGGATACCATGACTGGGCTGACGTCCAGCTAGATAGATAGAGAGCTGAGACCCAGAGATTTATTGCATGTCACACTGAGCAAAGTGATGGAAAAGTCGTGAGATCCAGCGGGCCAGAACCCCCCATGCTAATGGCCATGTTCAGCTGGGTTGGGAAATGAGCTGCACCTCTCCCGCAGCGGCTGTGGTGTGTGTCTCTCCAGCTAAACCCCCAGTGAAAGCTCTTGAAAACAAAGATGGGAGGGAGAGCATGCTGCGAGCATTAATATGCACATACATTAGGTGTGTGACTCACACAAGAAAGGAGAGTAATTTTCAGGTCCGATTAGCTTCATCCGTGCACTCTCCAAAACTCACTGTATTTATTCATATTTCATTTAAGATGCTGCGAGATATTAGCTTAGGAAAACGGGAGGCGACAGGGAAGGCTGAGAGCCAAGGACAACTCCCATCCCAACCCCACGGAGGTAAGGAAGGATGAGGTCCTTGCCAGCGAGCCGATCTGCTGGCGCTGACGTGTGATCGCCCCGTCCCTGTGCGCTAGAGGTGGCTCCAGGGATGGGGTGCACAGGACCATGAAGGTGCCAAGAATTGCACTGAATTTCTTGGTCAGAGTGCCCTGGATGTGTCTGCACGCAGAGAGGCACCTGTGGCTTCGGTTCAGGGTCACCAACAGGCCTGGTGAATAGATCACCACCCATCCCCTCCTTGCTCTGACATCCCCTTCTCCCCAGGGACCTCGTGGGTAGCTGTGGGTGCTTCTCTGCCTTGACTCGTCCTCTTGATGTGTCCCCATATCTAAGCCCCTCTGGGGAGGGGAGATCTGGGCACGGTGCCTGCGAGGCTGCAATGTGAAGAGGCCGGTGAGGCTGCAGGTCGGTGCTTGGTCCCCAGTGGACTTTCTGCTCTGCTCATCTCGTCCTGGCTGGTTGTGGCCCGCTCGCTGTGATCGGTGCTTCCAGGGCCTCCAGGCTGGAGTTCTTGCAGAGCACGGAGGAGGTGGGCAGTCTGCTGGGATCTCAATGACTCTTCCAGCCTTCTTAGCAGCTCCTGGCTTTATCACCAAAAATGCTTTCTCAGGAGGACCCTACAGCCAAGGAAACTTCATGCCCATAACAGCTCTGTGCAACAAAGGAACCTCCCTGGATTGCATCTTCTACTGCATGTTCCAGCCAGTCCCCTCATCGGCTCCGGGGTCTCTAACAGAGAGAGGGAACCCAAAGACCGCCTGGTTTATCAGCAGGTCCTCCCACCTTGTTTTAAGTTTTTAATGCAGCTCACATCCGAGGCAGGAGCGCGATCTGCCGACCCGTAGCCCAGCCCTCCTGCGCTTCCATGGAAGTAGGTGGCTTCTCTTTTTCCGTTGCTCGTGAGCTGGTTTTGTCCTTGGCTGTAGCTCATTTGCAGATCAGAGGCTTTGCACAAAGGATTGAAACAATCTGGTTCCTGATGTTCAGGCACAAAGGAGTGTCTCGAGGACAGGGATTTCATCCCAGGGTTGAACAGCCGGAGGTGCACACAAGGGATGGGGATGATGAGGGAACAGCGGGTGTTGAAGGCAGGCACCATGCGTTCCTCTCAAATGCAAGCAGCCCAGAGGCAGATGTCCTCCCAACAGCCATGCAACATTCATGCAAGAGTGCTCCCTATCTGATAAATCATATTAGAGACAAGACACAATGGGGCTTTTAATTATAGAAACAATTACCAAGGATTGATGACAGCGGCGGTGTGATGGATTATTGTTACTCCTGAAGTTTAAAAAAGCTTTAGTAGCTTTTGTCAGATGTGGAGAGCAATGAGATAACACTTCCTTGGCTGTTTGCTTAAGCTGTAACGCACCTCTGCTCCTGCTCCATCCTGCTCTCTTCCTCTCATTTGCACCGATGAGATACGTTTGGGGGCTTCCAGCAAATGAAGGGGCTTGACTGGATGAAGCCTCTGTGACATTCGTTATAGGAAGGGACGGGGCTGAGCGAGGCCGTGTTGCTCACGGGGACCCACCGAGGTGGAGGTGGGACAGCTTGACCAGCCGTTGGCCAACATGGATGTGTCCCCCAGGCTTGTGTGATCTGAGCGGACATGCTGCTCCCCACAAAGCACGTCGCCCCTCGGGTGGGTGCACTGGCCCCTGATACACAGCTCCAGCATCAACATCTTTGCACCTGGGTCTTTCTAAGTGTCAAGTCCTCACTAATCATAGAATCATAGACTGGTTGGGGTTGGAAGGGACATGCCATGAGCAGGGGCATCTTCAACTCAGTCGGGTTGCTCAGAGCCCCATCCAACCTGACCTGGAATGTGTCCAGGGACAGGGCATCGATCACCTCTCTGGGCAACCTCTGCCAGTGTTTCACCACCCTCAGCATAAAAAAATTCTTCCTTATATTGAGTCTACGAGAGAAACCCCCCTGGTCTCCTTTTCTGCCTCCCGGCAGCCTGGTGAACCAGGCATGGAGCTGCCCTGCCTGGGACCCAAGTTTAATCTGCTTAGCAGACACTAACAGAGCCGACAGCTTTGGAAAAAAACAAAAGTCGGCAATAGCTTCCCTTTGCC
>NW_009609130.1:0-9816 GCF_000690535.1 Cariama cristata
TTCCACCGATGACACCAACCTCTGAGCCAAGTGTTAATGAGATGGGTTTTCGTGTTCCTTCCAGTATTCTTCCCTGCTACTGAAGGGATAGAGGAAAACACTACCTGCACTTCTGATCCTTCAACCAATCTCCCCAGTGCTCTGAAGTCCCTTTTGATTGCCCTTAGACTATTCTCCTCAACCTCATCGCTGCCAACCTGAAAGACTAACAGCGGGTAATAGTCAGAGGGCTGGACCAGACCAGGGAGTTTCCTGGTGACGTCTCTTACCCGGGCCCCAGGGAGGCAGCAGACTTCCCTGTGGGATGGGTCTGGCCGGCATATCGGGCCCTCTGTTCCCCCCAAAAGGGAGTCCCCTAAATGACTTCTTGGAACTAATTTCAATACGAAGTGGGGATAGGTCATCCATATGTATAGGCGTGTTGGGAAATCTCATGTATATGTAACACTTACCTGTGTAAGTTTGAATCAGGTCGCCACATGGGGTGTGCATGACTTTGGTGGGACTACCCCCCGTACCGCCCAGCACTGAATAAACATACCTACTTTACAATCTTACAGATTGTGGAGTCCGTTTTCCGCATGTCAGTATAAAAACAAGAGTGCATCATTAAAATTAAAACCTCGCAAACTGATGCTTGATCAGCAGAAATGTCTCCTAAGATATGAAAACAAACTGGTTGGATTTACTGCTGCAAGTTATTCCTGTAGTAAGGAGCTTAGCAGGATCCAGCAAACGATGAGACGTTTATTTGAATAGTAAGACTGTCCGAAGTTACTTTATTATCAAAAGAAATATTTGAGTGAGACAATTTCTTGGGTTTTTTAGGACATGCAAAATCTAGATGGGACTTTCTAGCAAAGAAGCTCCCTGCAGAAAATATCCTATGTTGGCAGATTTATGCCTCTCAGCTACTGGCATCTGTCAAAGCCTCTGTGAATCTTTGCCCAAATCTCCCTTGGTAATTCCCATGGGCTGACACATGTCCCCATCCAAACATGGACATGCATAGCTTGTGTCTTCACTCTTGTAATTTTTTTCTGATAAACATTAAACTCTTCAGAGGAAAAGTGATTTTAGCTGTCCTCCTGGTTTAATAGGCTCGTGTCCATGTTTGGGCTGTTCTGGCACTGGAAATAATTCTGTCTAGGAATTATCTTGTTGGCTTTTAGTGGTTCTGGATTGAGAGGAGAGAGATTCAGGTAAAGGGAGGCACGTTGCTGCACAGGGCACCCTATGTCAGCAGCACTTGCTACCTTCTGGTTTGCTCCTCTTTTTTTTTTTTTTTAGTCCCACTTCTCATTTAGATACATCAGACTAGCATCACAAGTCCCTCAAAAGTCCATTGTAAGATCATCCCCAAACATGGGAAGATCTAGCTACAAGTCTTTTATGAATTAATGAACTTTTATTTGAGCAGAACTTTCACAGTGCACAATGTTGAACACATACATATGCCTCTGCCCACTTGGTGCCTTACTGAGTGACTGACCTCAGCAAGAATGTGACAAGAAAGAACTGCCTTTCCCTTTAGCTAAATCTCTCTCTAAAAGCTGGACATCAATTTGCACAATCGGTTTTGATGGCGAATGTATAATCCAGCTTTTGCCAAAAGCCAAAAATAAAAGGCATAAAGTGTTTCTCTGTGATATAAGCAAGGCATTACTTCAAGTTCCCTGTCAATGAGGATGTTCTCTTTCTGCACTACCTAATATGAGTGCAAAGCAACAAAGCAAAGGGGAATTTTTAAGCAAAATTCTTAGATAAAGTAATGTGAACATGCAAGTGAGGGTTCTTGGGGAATTGTTGCTACATCAGTCAAGAATGTGGCAGTAATTAAAGACTTATCAGGAACATTTTCAAATGAAAGTCTAAAATATTGATTCAATTTAGTTTTAATAGGAAAGCTATTGTACTTCCTGGTAAGTAAGTATAATTTAATTATTTAAAAAAACAATATTTCAATATTACTAGGTAGGAGTTAAGCCAGAAATGTGTACAGCATTGACAATTGTTTTTAGTAAAGCTTTAAATGAATGTTTGAATATAACAGAGTGAGCTCTTTCAGACACCCTTTAATTGCCTTATAGCTAAGACATGGATGAGTTTAGTTTTCTCTGTAGTGAACGGATCTATGACAAAAGTCTATGGAATCTGTTGACAGGTTGAATTATTAGTTTTCCTGGCATTAATTCGCCTTTTTGGGGAACATTAGAATGCTGATCTCAGTTAAATGATCTGGAATGATCATACTGGTATATGCTGATACTGGTATATGCTTTTTTTCCTGATGAAAAATGGCTAATATCAGAAGTGTTCTCCATTCCCCAGAGCAGTGAAAATACTTGGTTCAGGAATCAGATTGAAAAGTCAGATGTTTCCTGATGTACACACACACATATTTCTTTTCAACTAGATGTCATAATACTCATGTTGAAGCAGAATGTTGTATTTGATCAAAAATTCCGTTTTCAAGTGGCTATTGATTCTTTAAAAATAAACACCAATTCAGCCAAATTTCTAAATGAAACCTTTCTAAGTGATGAAAAAAATACCCCTTTCCTTTTTTATCAGAAGTTTTCCTGTCTTTCCAGCTGATTTTTGCTTTTATTTTCAATGAGCAGAGGGCAGGTCACTCAGCAAATGAACAGAAAAGCACTGTCTAAGTCTACTGAAGTCCTGAACATCTTTGTCCAAAGCCAGAACTGACTGAAATTATATACGTCCTTCAGCAATAAATCAGCAGAGAAGCTGACTGACTGGATTTATGTATGGAACACAACTAAAAGTTTCAAAATTTGACTTCTAGAAACTGCTCTTTGATTTTCTGCTGACAGCTCATGGGATAACATTGTGAAGGAAAAGAGACTGTAAACTCAAGATGTTCTCATCTGACCATAATTTTCTTTTCAGTGTAATGCAATACAGATGTTTTACAGCATGTAAACAAGACAGACAAGAATCAGGTCATAAAGTTTGTAAAAGCAAGAATAGGTGTTAATTTATGGACAGGTTCCACCAGCTCTGTTGCACATTTTCTCTGAAAAGGAGGAAGCATCTGGACTCTGCTTATAAGTTATTCAAGCAGGGGATTTAATTAAGGCACTCAGAAATTGTGAACATTTGAATGTGAAGAAAGAGAGTAGGGAAGCCTGGCAAAAGCAGAGAGAAGATGAGTGAGCAAAGGACTGGTAAAAACACAGGAGGAGGAGGTTACAAAGGAAAGGACAGTAAAGAGACAGATGAAAAGGCTCGTTGTGAAGTACTGGAATTCCCAACTGAAAAACTAATCTAATAAACTGGGACAGGAGAAGAAGGGAGTGGTATAGGGGGAACAGAAGTATCAGCACAGCAAAAGGTATAGGAGCTCAATTTATAATAATATTCAACTCCACAAGCCACAAAAGAGGAAACTCTGTATTTGAAAATAAAAACATGCCAGCCATCTCTGAAATCATGTGTTTTCCTGTTGAAACACACACAGAAAAATAATAAGCCTCTATGAAAGGAGTTGGGTTGTAAAGAAATTCAATCACCTACTTAAAAGTACACAATTTTCCTAGCTCAAACAAAAAGTTCAAAACCTGAGTTTCTGAAGGAGTACATTTCAGAGTCTCAATTACAGCATGCAAAGCAGAGGCTTAGGGAATTACCCAGAAAACCACAACTGAAAGGTAAAACAGATTAAGGATGGAGTGAGGGAGGACATACGCACAAAGGGATGCATGGACAAAGGACTGAACGGAGCATATATATAACCGCCTCTTGCCTTTTGTCATGGGACAAAAGGGGGACATGTCAGGTTCCCCTGCTGGGAACCATCAAGGCTGAAGTGGGTTCCCTGCTCTCTTGCTGCATGAGAGAGGTGTCTCCTGACCAACACTGGCTCCTGGAAGACACTTCTCAGATCTCTGTCATACTAAAAGTGCTCAAACTAGTCTGTGATCTTCGTGTTGTCATTCTTAAAATCTGGCCAGAGTTGTTGCTTTCTGTCTTTTCTTCTTGTTACACCACTAGCATTTCTGGCTTATACCTTAATTAGCAATTTACTGACTCTAGGCTGCTATCCTTGCTTACAGTCTTCTGAAAACACAGTGGCACAACTTTAGAAATTGTACGTTAGGAGAGTATTAACAACTTAAAGCTCCTTTTCTGATGGATAGGGTTCAGCTTGCTAGGAGCTTTGCTTGGAGTGAATGCAAACATGATGAGAAACAGACCAGACAGTGTGTTGTCAAGACTACACAACCCTCACTTCATACCTGGCTAGATTCTGGGAACGCAAGCTGGAGCAGTATGAACTTCATGAAGTTCAACAGAGAAAAATGCAGAGCCTGCACCTGGGACAGAGCCAGCATCTGAGCCAGGACAGGCTCGGAATTGGCTGGGAGCAGCTCTGCGGAGACTGGTAGTCCTAGTGAAAACCAAGTTGAACATCAGCCAGCAGTGCACCCTCACAGTGATAAAGGCCAACTGCATACTGGAAGCTGAATCACAGCATGAACAAAGAAAGACTGAGGGAGCAGGCTTTATTCAACCTGGCAAAGAGAAAGTTGAGGGGGATCTAACTGCATCTTCCACTTCAAAAAGAGTACGACAAAGACAGAGCAATTCCCCTCTCAGGGAAGCCAACAGGCACCTCAGCAACGCATGAAATTCTGATGGTCTAGGAAGAAATAATTCTTCCCCAGGAGAGTGGCACAGCCATGGATCACGGCCAAGAGAGGTGGTAGCATCGCCATCAATATGGATTTTTAACCCTTATCTGACTCTGAGGTACTCAATCGAGCTATGATGATCGATGTGCTTGGAGCAGGGAGTTGGATAGAGACTTCCAGAGGTCCTTTCCCACCTAAATCTGTCCATGATTGTAAGGAATTTTTTTAGCCTATCATTTTGGCTTTTTAATTGCTGGTTTCCTTTTCTGACAATGTGTCTGAAATTTTTCAGGTGAAAAAAGTCAACCTTCTGCATACAGAAATGCATGTCTCCACCTCATCCTCAGAAAGGGTTTTCACTTATCTTTTCACTCATCTATGCCCAAGGGAAGATGGCATTTATTCCTGTTACTGGCTCAATCCACTCCTTCTCTGTTATTTTAGCCAGCACTCCTTGTCAGTCCAGTCCACACCAGGACTGGAAAATGCAGCTGGAAAATAAGCGCAAGACTGTCGGGCATGTATCAGGTGTTCCAATTATTTTTCAGTGAAGGTATTTGTAAGCAGCTATGGTCTGAATGTCTACATTGCACCACTAACTCTGCTAAAGGCTGGGAAAATTCTGCCCTAAACAGAACTTTGCATATCTTTATGCATCAGTTGTATTTATAGTCTATAATGACACCTATTATAGCCAGTGCCTTATATTCAAAGCATTTCAGAGAATAATACCCTCTCTATTTTTGTGTCTGCTGTCTTAAATGGTATATGTGCAGCCATTACCTAAGAATTACAAAAAACTATTTTTAACAACTCTTATTTTCATTCTAATTGCACAGCCTCACAGGTATAAAATAGTAATTCTCTATTTCTACTGTCTCTTTACTGCTGCAGGATCCTGAACCAACTCCTTCTCTCACCCATCATCTCCTACCACAGAGTTTCTCCTGTGCCCAGAATCAGACATACTTTCCCCCTTGTATCCCCTTTTTACCATCTTGCTGTTCCCATACATGCTCTGTATTGACCAGCTTGGAGGGATCAAGCTGGCCAAAACAAACTATCTATCACAGCTTTGTTTGTCACATCTAAATTTCTCCCTTACTTGAGATAAATCTGCTTTTGCCTCTGTCATATTTCTGGGTTCCACATAGACACACTTTTGGCTCTGGGCAGGGAGAGGTCTCTGTGCAAAAAGCTGTATTGTGCCATGAACTACAAGGTCCTGAAAATTGCGCTGGAGACTGCCCACAAGTTGTTAATTTTGCTGGTCTTGGCAATAGTAAGTTAGACAGTCTAATGACAAGTGATCTGTCCTGCCAGTAGTTAAGCATCCCTAACCTGGTTGAAGGCAGAGGCCTCTGGAAGGTCACTGTCTCCAGTGTACTGTTACACACCGCTCATCAAAACAGTGAGACTGCTTGTGCTCCCAATGTCAGGGCATAGCCTTGCTGTAGGATTTCTAGCTTAGTTCCAGTGGGTAAAGGTGTTTATGCTTGTCACCATTTAAGGCTGGGCAGGCGCTTGAAACGGGTGGCAGAAGCTCTCTGTACTCACGAATATGTATTCTCCAGAAACCAACACCTAAGAAGGCTTGTGTTTCCTTTTTATTAGTTGGTGGGGATATGACTGTAATTTTATTGATTACTTCTATTAGGATCTGGCGATACCCATCTTACCATTTAATTCCCAGGAACTGAATCTCTCTTGCAGGCCCCTTGACTTTCCCTCTTTTGATGGCAAAGCCAGCTTTCAGAAGAATTTGTATTATCTTCTCACCTTTCTCAAAAACTTCTGCTGCCATGTTACCCCACACAATGATGTCATCGTTGTACTGCAGGTGTTCTGGAGCTCCACCCTTCTCCAGTGGAGTCTGGATCAGCCCGTGGCAGATGGTCGGGCTATGTTTCCACCCCTGGGGCAGTCAGTTCCAGGTGTACTGGATGCCCCTCCGGGTGAAAGCAAACTGTGGCCTGCAGTCTGGTGCCACGGGAATAGAGAAGAATGCATTAGCAATGTCAATGGTGGCGTACCACTTGCCTGCCTTCAACTCCAGTTCATAGTGGAGTTCTAACGTGTCTGGCACAGCAGAGCTCAGCGGTGGCGTGACTTCATTCAGGCCGTGATAGTCCACTGTTAATCTCCATTCCCCATCAGACTTTCGAACAGGCCATATCGGACTGTTAAAGGGTGAGCACATCTTACCGATTAATCCCTGATCTTCTAACTGTTGAAATAGTTTGTTAATGGGGATCAGGGAATCTCGGTTGGTGTGGTATTGCTATCAGTGCATCATTTTGGTGGCAACTGGCACCTGCTGTTTTTCCACTTTCAGCAACCCCACAACAGAAGGGTCCTGTGAGAGGCCAGGCAAGGTAGGCAGCTGTTTAATATCATCAGTTTCTACAGCTGCTACACCAAAGGCCCACCAATACCATTTTGGGTCCTTGAAATACACTTTTCTAAGACAGTCTATACCCAGAATGCATGGGGCCTCTGGGCCAGTCACAATGGGGTGTTTTTGCCATTCGTGCCCAGTTAGGCTTACTCTGGCCTCCAATAAAGACAACTCTTGAGATCCTCGCATCACCCCAGAAATATGAATTGATTCTGTCCCTATGTAATTTGATGGCATCAGAGTGCACTGTGCGCCAGTATCTACCAAGGCTTTTTTCTCCTTTGGTTCTGATGTAGCAGACCATGGAATCCACACAGTCCAAAACACTCAGTTGTCCTTCTCCTCCACCTGGCTGGAGGCAGGCCCCTCTATTTCTGTCTCCTCCTGTCAGGCAGGGACGAGAGGTTAGAATCCCATCTACCATGATGGGAGAACGGCCTGCTAGAAACTAGGGTAACAATTCTCCTGTCACTCCTCAGAGAGTTCCTTTTTGCATTTGCCCTACATTGTAATTTGTGTACTCGAGACTCGAGGTCAGCAGTAGGTTTTCCGTCCCATTTCCTCATGTCCTCTCCATGGTCGCCTAGGGAAAACCACAGGGCACCTTGGGTCGTGTACCGTTTCTCTTGGCTCAATCTGGTAGGAGGGTATTGTCATTTAATGGCTGCAATACAGGGTCATATAGGTGGAGAGTAGAATCTGTCCTCCATCTTGGATATTTTGTCACACACTTGTCCAAGGATGTTCTCAGTTTTCTCACTCAGCTGTTTCACAGCTGAGACACAAGCTTCCAGGGAAGAAGAGAGGTTGCCTTCATATTGCCGTAGTGGGCCAGCTAGTGCATCCACTCTTGGTTCCTCTCCAACTTCCCACTCCATTATGATTGTGGTGTGCTCTACGAGACCTTCCGCCATATGTGTTGTGTGCATCAGACCTTGTCTGGGTTGGTGGATAGCCGTGGATCATCTAGGTTAGAATAAATCATGTCCTGCACAGCCAGTTCCCTCAGATACTGGATACCTTTCTCCATGGTGTTCCACATATGTGGATGACATGCAATATCTTCCCTGAATGGGTATCTCTCCCTCACAGTTGACAGGAGTCACTGCCAGAGGCTAAGGCTTTGCATCTTTTTCCCAATTGCCTTGTCAATTCCCCCTCCCTAGACAGGGATCCCATCTGCTTGGCTTCTCTACCATCGCTGAGTCCATGCTGCCAGCCCCGCTATCCCAGCATGGGAGTAACCAGGTGATAATGTGCTCACGTGATTGATGGCTGTGGTCTTTGTGTATATCTCGCAGCTCATGAAGTTTCAGGGATCGGGTTACTACCTCTGGTGCTACCTGTCCTTGGTTTTGGGGTCGGATGATCACCTCTGGTTCGTCATCATCCTCCCTTTCTCATGATGGCCCTGGTTCAGCCTCATCTGCCCCCAAATGAGCTGATATTTTGGTATATTTCTTCTTCTGTACAGGGGTGACAGATACAGGCACAGGTCGGTTCTCTGACTCAGCTGCATCACCCTTTACCAGGGGCTAAGCAGACTGTAGCATAGCCAGGATATCTCACAGCCAGTTGACTATTGCTGGAGTCGCAGGGGCGACAGCGTCCATCACTGGGGTAGGAGTGGCTGTGGTGGGGGATGGGGTGGTTTGGCCCACGTGGTAGGAGTGGAGATGGCTTCACGGCTCCTACACCTGCACTGATGTTTGATAACATACAACACCAGGAAAACCTTCAGAGAACATGATAATAAGTTCACGGTGGTTTGACAGTCCCAAGAATATCCGAAATTCTCAAAATTTGGTGCAGTCAGGTTTGCAGCGAAGGGAGAACTACCATTTCCCCAAGTAAAACTGTGAATATAATTACTAACAAAAAATACAAAGAAAAAGTGGATACTACAGGTTCATGAGCTGAGCTTCTTGTGAGCACTCTATAGAGACAATTGAATTGCAGCAATAACCGTCCATCTTATCACAGAGTAAATCAGTGCCAAACCCCCTAGCACAGCCGTGCCTATCACCCAACGCCCAGCAGTGATAAACTGTTTATACACAAGAAAAGCCAACAACACATACATTAGGAAAGGCAGTATTACACTTAGCTCTGAATAAAACTGTGAAAAGACATGATGTACAACTGCACTCAACACCCAGGAAATCAGGATTATTAAAATTGTTTCAATTTCCAACCTCTAGAGACTCGGAAACACAGAAACTTGATCCCCTCTCGACTGAGCTGTCATGGTCTCCTCCCACCGGGGGGGGGAGGGGGGCGGGGGGGGGGCGGGTTGAAATTCTACAATTGATTCTTAATGCATGTGAATATTGAATACCAAGTTTAATGTACCAGTGAATGACTGTTGAGTCAATGTTTGCTCTTTTCACCCTTTAAGGCTGGGCCAGTGCTTAAAGCGGGTGGCAAGTGCTCTCTATTAACCCCTTCCTTTCCCAGAAGGGGAAGGAGAGGAGAAAAGGGAGAGAGACTTATGGGTTCGAAACTTAAAAAAAAGTAATAAAAAAATAACAGTGAAAAAAAGAGTATAAATAGTATTAAAACTAATGCTACCAAAAATAGAAATATACAAAACTGATACTGCTCTTCCCGATGATGACCTCGGGACCACGTACCATGCCGCAGCGGCTTGCAGTGCTCACAGGGCAGGGCGGGCACCCAGACATCCCAGAACTTGACTCCACAGCAGGCGGGAAACGGATTGGGGGGATGCATGGTCAGGGTCGGAGGAAGGAGAGCGAG
>NW_009609130.1:9839-35139 GCF_000690535.1 Cariama cristata
CCTGAGCTTTGTGCTGAGTATTACTTTATTTGGTATACTTTATACCGAGTATATTAGGAAACGGTCTCAAGTTGCACCAGGGGAGGTTCAGACTGGACATTAGAAAGAACTTCTTCACTGTTAGAGTTGTTAAGCATTGGAATGTCATCATCCCTGGAGGTGTTCAAAAAACATTTAGATGTGGTGCTTCAAGACATGGTTTAGTGGGCGTGGTGGCATCAGGTATACGGTTGGACTTGGTGATCTTTGAGGTCTCTTCCAACCATAATGAATCTATGATTCTATGATTCTGTTTCCATGGGTGGGATGGAATACTGCATTGGTCAGGCCTGGGTCACCTGTGCCCTCTGCAGCTTCCTGGGGGTGCGACCCCTCCTCTGTCTTCCTCCCACCAGGAGCCCAGCGGAGCCCAAGAGAGCCTGCAGGGAACAAGCACCCACCCGTGGGCCTTTCTGCATAACAATCCCGCTCCTGCCCCAGCAACAACCTGTAGTCAGCTTCAGACAGTGCAGTTGCTAAGAAAACTTAAGGAAAAAGTAAAATCTACTGAAAGTAGAAATAGTTCTGTTTCAGCGAAACCAGGACAATGCTGAAGAGCAAACCTTTGAGAAAAAAAAAATTGATTGATAGCTGCACAGTTATGAAATGCATCTATTTCTGTCCATAGCAGTATAAACCCATGAAACTTTGACACTGTGCTGTAAGAAATGGTTGTGCAGAGAAACTTTCCTTCTGTGGCTAAATATAGAGATTTCTCTACTCAACCACAGGGGCTATTAATCCCTAAAGACACTATCCTTGGTCTCTGCACCCAAAACCATGGTATTAAACATACCCAAGAGAAATGAATGCCAAAATACATGTTTCGTGTAAAATTTGAAAGGTTTTGAGTTGTTATTGGGAGTAAACTTGAGCTCTCAACCTTTGGAGATCTACTCACCTTGTTTTTCATGTTCTTTTAAAAGCAGCGAATCCAGAGTAAGGTGAACTCTCTATGTGCTGTGCTGCTAATACAAAGTTATATATCCTCCCTCTAGTTCTCATGAAGATTAACATAATCTTTTTCTGCCTGAAGATAAACAACCAACCCCGGCTTTCAAAAGATTCTCTGTTCCAGTCAACTTTGTTATTCCCTGTGGTTGGTAATATCACTATTGACTTTCATTATGTGGAAGAGTGCTTGTTTTATGACAATTAGTGTCTTGTCTTAATACTGCAGAAGATGTACTGCCAGAAAACTTTGCAGATTTCTTTCCAAAAGGTGACATTTACACAAGGGAAATTATTCACTTCAGCAAGATTTATAAAGCTCTTCAGAGCTGTATTCTTCAGCGTTACAAATTATAACAAAATGCATGGCAAACAAACAGGACAAAGAGCAATCACAGGAATATGAGCTGCACTTATGAACATGCAGACACTTTTAAATGTCCACTTCAGAGTGTGATAGGCTATTATTCAGTTATTTCTGGGCAGAGATGTTGGAAGTATGGAGAGTTATCACTAAGCCAACAAGCCATCTGTTCCACTGTTTAAGCCAGAGAAGAACTGGTACATCATATTTGGATCCCTACAACAAATGTGATGCCTCTGGGATCTCTCTCAGGCCCCTTGAATCGTTTCATCTGCGTTTTGGATCTGAGAGATCATGCTGGTGATTCCTCAGATGGTTCTGCTTGTCCTGTGAGTTGAGATGTTTAAGAAATGTCTTGTTAGCTTGTTAGCTCAAAGTTGTAAATATTGAATGGTCTGTCCACTGGGCCAGGCTCTAAGAGATGATGCCTTGAGTGTAATACGATAAACAAATAAATAGCTGCATGCTTTCTTTTCCTTTCTGGCACCTTCTAAAGCTTTATAACTGTTGAATTTGGTGTTGAGCAGTTTGCATTTGTTTTGAACATAACATGCTGTGAGCAAAAACTAATTTAAGGTGACTCAGGTACATGAAGGTAAATCTATTCTTTTCATGTGCAAAAGCCTTAAAACTCAGCTACAAAAGCATCCTACATCCCAATATACTTGTGAAGGGAATCTAAAGCAGCACAGCCTGCTTATTTATACATCTCTGCAGACCTATCAGCTGTGAAAGGATCTGTGGCAGATCAGTTTGGTTACAAGCAGTAGGGACACATTACCGAGTCCTGAGGATCCTCAGGCTGTCTACAGACAGTACTGAGCTTTTCAGAGGACAGAAAATAAGTAATTGCTAGTCATTAAAGACAATGCAAGGTCTGTTCTCAGTAGAGGATAATTAACTGCGCAGGTAAACAATATAAAACAACAGTGAGACAGCAAGTCTGCAGAATAAAGTTTGGGAGTAAACTGCATAAAGGTGCTTTAAAAGCAAGCATTATGCTGGGAAATTAGTGATGCAATTATCTGATACAGTTGCCTTACTTTCCAGGGAAGGGGCCTTCTGTGAAATACCCACTGCTCCCTTTTAGCAGGGCATACCTAAGCTCACTAAAGCTCTTTTATAAAGACGATGTATAAAAGACAGGTAGGTATGAAGGCTCATACAGCTAAATTAGTTGTATAATCATTTCGGTAGAATGCACAGTTTATGTAAAGTAATATATTAGGGCCCCGAATCAACATGGTATCCAATTCTATGCCCAAGCATATGAGCAGATCCATTAACATTACTGCTATGTTTGCTGGTCTGCAATGGTAGGATCACAGTAGGGGTACGCAGCAGGCATACGGCAGAATTCTCCAGGACATTTGAGCAGCTTGATCCTTGGATGGTTTTTCTGGAGTAAGTTTGACCAATACTAAGAAGTAAAAGATGGAAGGAAAGGAGGTAGTGCTCTTTTCCTTCAGCTTCTGAAATCTAAAATCAAATTAATCCATAATATCAAGTGTCTGTTGTCACTAAATGGACTGTTGACAACCATTTTAATAGTATCATTAGCTCCTTATTAAAAAATTAACACAGATGGTTTTGACACATAATGTCTGTCAATGAATGGAACTTAAATGAAATGTTGGATTTTTTCCCGAGAATACCAGTACAATTAAGTACATTTTCAAAATCACTTTTTTTTTCCCCCCTCATACCTGAAGTAAAAAGTCAAATGATTTTTGCCCAAAAATAAAAAAGAAGAAGTGGAGATGCTTCTGGGACGCTAAGTTCGTCACTTGTGTCAGCTCTTTTATTGGTGCTCTGGGTTTTTCAGCTGGACTGCATCTGCTACGGTGCCTCATGGCCTCTCCTCTTAGTGTCCTGAACTGTGATCCATTAAAACAATGCAGACTTCCCCTTAATAGATGTGGTCAAACAACAGTTCTGAGGAGGAGCCACATTTGTCATTATTTGAAGAATAATGAAACTCTCTCCCGAAAGAGGACAATCTATAGAAAAACATGTTTTCCTTAAAAGAGAAGTCTTTTTGATAATTAGGCCTGTAGCACTGGTAGGAAATAAAGTACTTGCTGCAGAAATCATTACTGATTGGCTGAAAGCTTTCTGAAAGCTTTCTGAAAAGGAAGGAACAATATAGGGGCAAAATAAGCAATTAGACACTCAAACAATCTTTGCTAATGCACCACACGAGATTGTTGGGGAAAACTTGCTCACCATAGATCGATAAGTGAAGCATTGTCTAGCATGAAGAAACCAAGTTACATGCAAAACTAAGAGTGGCAATAAAGCCCATACTATCTCTCATTGTTGAGAAACAGGTGCTGAGAAATGGGTGCTGGTCCCGCAGGAATGGTGCTTGCTGTGTTTCCTGGTGCCTGCACTGGAAGTGGTGTGAGCATTTAAGATGGGCATGTAGCAGAGTGTTAAGCAGCTGCGGTTCTCCTTGCGGCAGTGTGACAGAGTGCACATTGTGGGTCACATTATGCACATATAGCTGAATGGATGGACCAAACACTTCTCTGTCTGCTTTGCCCCACACTGTGATTATAGCTATTTCAGATACTACCTGGAAAGATGAGGAACTCATAGATTCTACTGGATGCTAAAGTCTTCATTTATTATGAGTTCCTTTGTGTCTACTAGGGACCGTTCTGATTATACAATCACTCTGTTCTGCCACTTACATTCCTAGTTGCCTTTCACAGAATACCTACATGTTTTCCGTGATCAATGTTATGAATTCGGGGTATGAGGTAATGAATGCTTAAAGATAATGAACAAAATGCCACAGCATGGAGACATTCTTACCACATTGACTGCCAGCATAAAGTGCAATATGATGACTGTTAGGGTTGCACATCTAACACTACCTTTGCAGAATCACTATTGATGTCTATGGGCCTCTTCAGAGGTCGTCTGACCTTCCTTAGGCATTAATTTTAAGGCATTTGCCTCCATTCCATGCCTGCTGTTCCTTGCTGGTGAGACAGAACAAGCATTCAGAATTGGGAGGTGCTCAATTCTGAAGATCAAAGCTGAGTTTTTTGCCACCTTCCTAAACAGGCACTTGGACAAGGTGTTTGAATTTTGGAGGTGCTTATTTGCCTGGTAGGTCTCCATGCTTTTGTGCTGGAGTTCTTCCAGTTCTGTATCTCAGGTCATGTATTTAGGAGCCTAAATATAGTTACTAACTCCAAGTGTAGGCTCTGCTTCTGACTGTTTGAGTCAACGTCTACTGAATTTCCACATTAATTTCCATTAAAGGTCATACTCAAGTCCTCTTAGGGATTATAATGAATCAGAATGTGGAAGATGAATTCATCTTTCAATTATAAAGGCAACACAGAAACTTGAAGGTCTGATATCTGTCTCATTCATGAATTTTCACAGCTTGAAAGGCTTTTTCCCAGCAAACTTCCAACTCCACAAGTAAACAAAGCAATAAATGTCTCTGACATATACACTTTTCTCTCATCCTAAGTAAATAAGAATGCTTACATTTTTATTGTGGTGTCTCCATTCATATGACTGTCTTAATGGATGGAAACTGAGCACCTGCTTGTGGCATGAAGCATTGCTAAGATCCTTTAGTGAAATTATTGTGATGAATCACCATTGTCAATGCTTTCTGAATGAGACAAATCCCAAACTAATCTGCTATCTGCAATCCAAATGTAATGGGCTCATGGATCATAAATCTTCTGTAGGGATTCTGTATCAGTCAATAAACAAAACTGTTATTCTTATTTTCCTGCACGGGGGCTGTGAGGGAGAATATAATCAGAAGGTGAATGAGAAATTGGACAGAATGTAAAAGGTGCTGTGTATGTTTGGATTCAAATTGATTTCAGGAATGTACCTGTTATTTACATGTAACAGAAAGCATTATGCACAGTTTATGCACCATGTAAGCTCCTCATGTCATTATTGTAACTTGTTTAAGCTGTACTCTGGAAATTATTTGAGTTATGAATATCAGTCTCACAAAACAGTGATATGATGGGGATAAATGGATCTTAACTGGAAATGTGGAGCAAGCAGCAAATATTTTCTTAGGCTGTAATAAGTTAATGGTGACAGTATGAGTGAAGAATTTTGACCATTCAGAGACCAGACAAATTGAATCTCATCATTTTCCAAATATCCTTGGAGCAGCAAATAAATTGCATTTAACTGCTTTTTCAGCCCAAAGTCATAAACATCAAGTGGACACATCAAAAGGATGGGGCACTCCAGACGGCAAAAAGCTGTGGTTGTTTTCTCTGGAATTTAGTTTTGTTCCACATTTTTCTGTACAAATGTGCCTTTTTTTCCCTAACTGAATCCCAGAAGACTGTTTGGGCCATGATACAGTTTGTGATGCGATCCGAAATTCCTTCTTCTGAATACTGATTACCTTCAAGTTCTACTGGTTGGCTTATATTTAGCTTTCTTTCACAAACTCTGCCTGTAGGGAGTCAATTGAAGTAGTCAAATGTCTGTGATAGAACTAAAGCAGTGGGTAATGTCTGTGCTGGAAACAAAAGTCAAGAATTTAGCAAGGCTGAACAGTTTGTGTAGCATGTATAGGTATCCGGAAGAGTTGGAGCTGTAAGAGGTTCTGCTCCACTGTTTTTTCATTCCCAAGCAGAATGGATTCAACTATTAAGACACACAAATACCAACATCAGAGCAGTTGTATAAAGAAATGCTATGTTATGAGGCTGCCTTGAGTTTCAAATCACAGTTATTTTTGTTAATGACTCAAAAACCTAGCCTGCTTTTTTGTGCTGTTCCCATGAAATCCAAATTATTGGATGGAAGGTGGAGTTATCTATCAGTCTCTCCTCCCACTTTTTCAAGTAACACCATCTCATGTAGAAGACTGGGCAAATTGTCTTCAGCATCTCCACTTCTAGAATCAGAGAGATAATGTGAGTTTTCTCCATATTATTAGTTTCCTGTCATTTCACAGCACTGAATCTTGAAGAAACAACATCTTAGTGTAGCTTTTCCTTGCCAGTTGCGAAATTCATGGGAACAGGGAGCCAGGGAGTGATGTCTCTGTCAAGACTGTGACTCTGTGCAGCCCTCTAGTCCTGTTCAACCTACACCTCTGTTAAATTACTGGGAACAAACATATAACTAGATGGCATCCATGACTGAAATGGCTGAGTATTTCGTGGCACTAATAATTGACCTTCTTGTTAAAACTGTGGCAAAGCTGTCACAGCTGCGTTACTGAGATGAAGTAAGAGTTCCCACAACTTTCTGATGTAGAAATAAGATGCAACCACTTGAAAAATAAACTGCTTTACTTTAAAAGCTATTTCAGGGAATTCCTATAGAAAATCACATAATTTTCTCCCAAAGGTACATTTCAACCGTGCCATTCAGTGATGTCGTTTCATGGAATTGTTCATGTGGGTACTTAATAAAAATTTCAATGCATTTTATCACACCCTGATTTTAGAAATAAGTTCAAAAATTCTTTTCCTGTACAACTGAAATAGAATTTAATTTGGAAGCATTGTCTTAACATGATCATTAGTTAGCATGTTTCCTCAATCTGTGCAAGTCTATTTACAGAAGAAAAATGTTAACTTCCTTTACAACAGCTGAAATGGAAATGACATAAGTCCCATAAGCTTCAGGAAATTAAAAGACATAACTAGTTGAAGTTAGAATATTAGAGCATTTTCTGATATAAAATATTTTGGTATGTCTACACATTCCACCAAATTTCTCAGTAAACGAACAAATAATCCATATGTGACCCTTTGTCACATTTCAGCTTCTCAGTTAAACTTGCAGTTTCCTGAGAAGTCAACATTTTGTTTAGGAGATGTGATTGAGTCAAATTAAAGTTTGCTGAAATCAAAATATGAAACCAGGTGTTTTACCCTAGTGTATGCCATGAAATGAACTCTTTTTTATTTTTTCTTTTTTGCCATGGTGTGCTTAAATTTAAAGTTGAACTTGGGCATTCCTTTGCTAAGGTCGTAAAATAATTTCTAATATCTGGAAGACATTTTAAGAGATAATCATCATGTACTAAAGGAACTGAACATTGCCAGGTGTCCAAGATTGACAAAATAAAATACAATACCTCATTTTAATTCTAAACCACTTCTGAGAGTGGAGGTAAGTGATGTAAAACTTTTTTTATATATATACAATCTCCAAGATTAACTGTTGGTTCCTCTCTAGTAATTGGTCCACAAAGCTGCAGAATGAAAAATGTGGACCAGGAATTAGACTACAAACATTCTTGCTCATTTCCTATTAATTTGGAAACTATCACAAAGCAATGCTGATGTTATAATTTCCACTGCAAATGATATACTATCGGAGTCCAAACCATTTAGATTGCTGTATACTTTAATTTACATTAATATTCTCCAAAACAGTTTCATTACATTCTTGAAAATAATGAAGCAGATAATAGCTGCTTCCCCTTTTAACTGTGTATGCCATTCAGCTCCCAGAAGCATTCTGATATTTCCAAAATTTGTGGTGCCACTAGCCACACACTGCCACTTTCATCCATCTTCTTACCTCACTTCTGATGCGGGCAGTGCACGTGCCTGCAGTCCTGCCAAACTGTAAAATTTTGGCCATCAGTGCATCTTGGGTAATTGTGTTGTTTAACTGAGTGTTACAATCAGATGACTTATAAATACTACTGTGAATAATACTACATTGCCTTTTCTATAGCAGACACTCTACTGTTTATATACAGTAAAAAAAGCTTCAAAGCTCGAGGGTTTTGTTTTGGTTTGGTTTTGGTTTTGTTTTTTTTCTCTTTCAGTAGGCATAAGCTACAGTAAACCCCACAGGAATTCCTGCTATTTTTATTAATTTATGTAAATTAATTCCTTTACTCATTCTAGAAATTGTAAAAAACTTTTTTAGGATATGTACCTGAGCTCACTGAGAGATTGTTTCCACAACAGTAACTGTTTTAATTGTGGCAGTAATTTAATAATTTCTGAAAATGTAACTCAATCAACTAAATACATATAATGGAGACATCAATGTCAGGCCACGCTCACTCTGTCTGCTCTGTCTATCATGTCCACTGGATCACCAGGCTCTAAGTGATGTGCCTGAGATACTTATGTTACAAATACCTGAAATCAAATGAGTTCTGATATAAAAATCATTTTGATTTTAAATGAAATAAGTAAAGGTGTGCTGTGTTTAAGTATCTATAGAAACCGTGTGTAATCATAGAATTGTAACCATAGAAGTATTAAATTTGAAATAGATAACTATAGGAATAGTGTGTAATGGTTTAGCATCTATAGAGTTGAATGTTTTGAAAGCAGTAACCATAGGATTGTTAAGTTTGAAATAGGTAACCATAGGTACCTCACCAGGTAGTTCCTGGATTTTTCTAAGTTTTGTTTTAAGAAACTAAAGAAATCGTCTTGGATCCTAGTTAAACACAATGGACACCAATTATACTGCTTGGCAGTCCCCTTACCCCTTCCCATCTTGATTTCAATATCAAGGATTCCAATCAGTAGAGCTAAGTAGGTTTGACCAATGATTATAGTAAGATTGGAGTATTAATGAGATTGTGTAATGTGTAAAACCAATCAATGTAAAGGTTAAATTTAAGAGCGAACATAGTATGCAGTTTTATGTAAAAGAACTTATGTAACAATGACTCAACAGAAAAAGTGTATAAAAACTGTTGGAATGTGATGCCAAGGTGGACATGATAGGCGGAGCGATCCCCCATGTCCCCAGCATTACAATAAAGGAGTGCCTGCTTCTTCTTAATACTACACTGATGTTAAAAGATTTTAGTCCCGATTTCAGTAACAGTCAGATATGATAAAAAATTGAGATAAAATTGTAGTTACCAGTTTTTCTTCTAATTTCCTCTTTTTTCATCTCTGCAGCCAGATTCTTCTGTCTTCAGACTTCAGACACTGCTTGGTCTGAGAGGATCTCTACTTCATGATTTTTATGAGACTCAAGGCAACTTGGTTCTTAAACTCTCACTCAGCCCTTGTCTCACTCTCAAAGGAAGCTTGTTTCCCTTGCTAGTTACACTGCACAGCTCTTTACACATACAGACACCCTCTTTTTGAAGTCCTCTCCATGTGTCAGAGACACCTGCAGCCTGGTGCACTCAAACCTGCTGTGTTTCTGCCCTTTTTGTAGACTGCCGAGTCCTGGGAATGCGGAACACTAAATTTCTGTTTAACACCCCTGCTTCTAATACCCTCTTCACTGCAGGAACCATAGGACAACAGCCAAAAAGTGCAGCTTGGGAGATTGTTAAGGTTGGACATTAGGAAAGCTTCTTTCTCAGCAGGGTGGTCAAGATGTGGAGACTCTCTCTATTGGTGTGGTCTTCAGGCTTCATTTAGGCAAGGCCACAGCTGCCCTGATCTGGTGATGGCAATACAGAGAGATGGGACCAGAGACCTCCTTCCAACCATCTCTGCAGTGATTCTTTGATTGTCAGACTCTATTCCTACTTTCATTCTCATATGGATCTCCTTTTCCTTGTTTCCCAGCTCCTTATTCTGCAATGTGATACAACTTGAATGACGCCAGTTATTCTACAGGTCAGATCTCCCCCTGCTTTGTCTTCCTGCAGCAGTAAGGTTCCAAGTAACAGTCAACCAGGCACACAAGATACATCTTGTGCCACTGTTTTCCCTCTTATTCTCTTCCTGTGTCAATTTGTCCAATTTTGCGTTCAGAGACACAAAATTTGACTTAGTGTGAAGAAACGAAAAATGTTCCAGACCATCTCTTGTCTGTTTGCTTTCCTCTAAAACAGCACAGGAGCCACCCTTGATACTAAGAGGATGCCAGTGGAAGAGAATGGATGAGAGTGAGATGGGAGTGAACCATATGAAATCTTTCTACAGCTAAAGAAAAAAGGAAGAAGAACTATTAGTAAAAGTGGAAACACTTCTGACTACTTTTTACATTATGGATCTTTTTACTGTTTTCTTTTTTTTTTTTTTTTTTTAATCTTCTTTTACGCTACTGCATTTCAGAGCTAAAAAGATTTCTTGAGAGGTTGTTTCTATGGAAGTTGGTAGCGATACCTTGACATAACACCCTGGTTCACAGTGCACTATCTAACAGCAAAAAAGAGAACAAAGCTTCTGCTTACATCTCACCTAGAATCTTTTCTGTTCCTCTCCCTGCTTTTGCAACTTGCCATTAACCAGAGTTTTTTTCCTGCGTAGAAGCAGAGAACTTGCATGGAGCCAGGGAAGAGGGAGGAGGTGAAAGCACGGGGCTCTCACATTTCAGCCCTCTGTGTGAGCCGATGGAAGTGGCTGGCCATGCAATACCTAGAGTGAGTCCAGGGGAATTGTTTTAGTTTAATTCCCTCCCATGTTAGCAGAGAAGCACACAGGAAAAAGCACGTACCGTTCCTTTCCCTTGGACAGTGTATTAGTGAGCAACCCCTCATTCTGCACTGCCGTTGCAGTGGAATGGATACCAAATTGTGAGGCATGGTGGGAAAAAATCAGTTAGACAGGAGGAACTTTCAGATTTAACTGGTATTGGGCTTCACCCAATGAATCCTACTCAGATTCAAACACACCCGAATCTGAATTTAGTGATCCCTCAGAGAAGAAAATCTTCCTGTTACTCCACAATGCAGACATCCCTAATGAAAATTTTGCTTGCTGGAAACAACTCAGCAGCAATGTTCTGATAATCAAAAACCAAAAATACTTAACTAATGGGGGGGAGGGGGGAAAATTTGGTAGGGACTGGCAATGAATTATGAATTGGCCAATAAATATCATTACCAGCACTAGAGACTATGTTAGGTCACAATTTACTCAACCTAACACTACCCAGATCTGGGTTTCAAAGGAGGAGGAGACACATATCAGGTTACCCCACATTAACGCATGTAAGAGATACAGGTATTTCTTGACAATGCAACAAAAGGGACCTGGTCACATGCAAGGATGTAGAGGGCCTGAAGATTACAAAGAATGCATAGCAATATTCCTTCTTTATTACCTGTCAGTATCTGCTGCCTAATTAAATCAGTGTTCACTGGTATATAGGGGGATAAATTTCAAGTGCAAGCTGCTCAAAATGGAATTGCACTCTGAGCAGTAGAATTAATTTAATCTATCTTTATGGAGTATATTAGCACTCTTAAATTGATATGAAATGGTAGGGAACCTTTCCACTTTAATCACTGCAAGGTATTTAAGCAAGAAAACATGAAATAGGAATCTTTATTTGCCATTAATACAGGTGCCCTAGTCATTATGTAGGGAGAGTGCAATTACATGTATTTTAATTACAGTTTGAAAGATCAGACCAAGCAAGAGGGCCCTGTTCTGATGCACAGCTGAGCACCCACAGCCACTAGCTGAAGATAAAATCTAAACCAGTTACACTGGGGCAGACTAAAGGTCTGTCCAGCCCAGTGACCAGCAGAGACTGCTGAAGATTAGATCATACAGGTAGATCCTTCCCACAGCTAGCAGTCAGGCTTTTAAGAAGTTCCCAAGCCAGATGCTGATGGAGGTGTCTCAGTGAAATTGCCATCAAGATCTCATGTGTACGACTTAGCCTGTTAGAGTCAGAGAGGTATTGAGTATGCACATATTAGGACATTTGCTAGATTTCCACTTGCAATTTTATCTCAAACTTCATAGCCTGCTTTTCTCTGCTTGCCAAGATTACTGGAGAACTGGATGGTAGCTTCCATGTTTAACCGTATGGAAATATGCTCAAGCTGCCATCTTAGGTGAGATGCTGTGTAAAGTAAGATGTTATCCCTAAGAATACATTAAAAGTTAAATGGGCCAAGAGAGAAGGAGGCAGTAGCAGACTTAGCAAAACAGGATGCAAAATGTCTAGTTCAATGTCCAAGTCACTCTCTCACAGCACATCCTCAGTGGCAAGTCAGAAATATGTGGGTATAGGCTGCCACTAAGTGCTTTTAGCTCTGTTCTTCACACAGCAGGCTACATTGTCATTGGAGAGAATCAAAACAACAAGCATCCTGAGACAGCTCCCCCAGCACACAGCAGCATCCCGTCTGCTTGGAATATGATGACAGTGGTTTGCATTGTGATGTGCTGAGCAACAAACCAACTTTATTAACAGAGGTTTACATTTTTTAAGCTACTTAGAAGAATTGCTTTCTTATGCTATTGCATCAGTTGTGTTTGTCACAAGAATGATGAGGAAACACTGGAGATATAGTTTGTGATTCAGCTCTCATAATGTGGTTTGGACTATATATGAAATGTTTAAGTTTCACTATCTTTAAGCTGACAGACATTTATATATGTTCTAAAAACCAGTAATTGATTACTTCATATTACAGTCAGTTTACTAAAAGGAAACTGCCCAAAAATGATGACTTATATACAACCTCCCTTAAAAATACACATGGCATCTCCTTCTCTGTAAAAAAACGTAGGGGAAGATATGGGTTGTAACTGTTGTCTGAATTTTGCATAGTAGCTTTTAATCATGGTGTTGAAACCAAAGCCTGCTGTGGTTTTTTGTTTATTTATTATTTTAATTTTTAAGTCTGTGGAGAGGAAACAGAATCCAGGTTGTGAGACAAGTTTGTGGTGATGAGGCAGAGCCAACATCAAGCTATCATGTCAGTTCACTGCTCAGGGTCCAGATCAACAGGGTCCATGGCCTGGCACAGGCATGGCTCTGGCTGACCTAGAGATCTACCCTGTTAAAACAGTTCAGGACATGAAGGAGGGCCTAGGACTGCACTTAGTGGAGCTCCTGTGCCCAAGGGCAGGGAGTGGATGGAGGCCCTAGGTGAGGCTGCTCATGGACTTGAAGGGCCATCAGCGCAGCCAGGGCCCAGACACTTCTCACTGCATTCTTGAAAGAACACTTGAAAAGAATTACTTCATGTTCAAGGACAGGAATATATTTTAGTTAAACTCAGACCCATAAGCAAATTCCATTAGTGCTACAGAGTCAGCTGTAAACAGCAGCTAACACATAATCAATGCATGCTATTCTAATTGAGTATGTCAGGAGGTAAGTATTGCTATATATTAGTTCTATTTTCTATAAATACTTCTATGAAATCTGTACTTGCAAAGAGGCAAGGTAAATTCTCAAATGCTATACAAGACAATCCTTTCTGAGCTCTATCTTCTCCAGTCTTGTTAATGATCCTTCCTAAAATAAACATGCCATTATATCAGTAGTGTTCCCTACGGGTGAAGTAAGTAATGGCAATTAATGTTGTTTAATTTGCAGTGGATTTTCAGTTTGCATTAAGCTTTCTTTGTGCTACTTGTGTTTCAGTGAAGGTGTGGGTTTGGGGTTTGTTTTATTTTGTTGATACAGAACAGTGAGTGCAGACAACTCCTGCAGCAGTATTTAATGGAGAAGTTTAGCATTCCCTGGTGGGACAACGGCTTGCAGGGTTTGAAGGCTGTTTCCATGCTCTCACGAAATTAAGTAAGATTCTTTATGTTCTGGCTAATCTGGTCTGACAGATGGTAAAATTATGCCAATATTGTTTTCTCTTCACATAATGAAAGTGACTAAAACCATTGATCACTCCTAGAAAATGGTAGGGATTGCAAACAGAGCCCAAAATAAAAGCTTCAAATAATTGCTCTTAGTTCAAATCCTGACATGTTTTATGAGATGCAGAAAGCAGTACCCAATCTTGCTCCTCAGGGAGGGCCATCTATTGATCAGGACAAAGTCCCCTTCCAGTTGGGAATGTTACACTAACAAACAGATTCGTAGTGGGTTATTACAAAGTGCTCAGCATGACCAATATCTGTCTGCTTCTGCTCACAGGTACTTTTTAAAATCCACCTTGGTGGTGTAATGCAAAGCTTCTCCAAGCTTTGATCACCTGAGATTCAATGAAATAATCCTGCTTCAGGCAGAGTTAAATTTATCCTGATAATGAGTGGGGGCCAAGTCAAGTGCAACCTCATTCACCTTAATGTTGCTCAGCACTGTAGGTACGCTGGTGACCATGCTGTCATGTAGAAGAACCTGGCTACCCACTGTCCCACATGGAGGGAGTTTGATGAGGCAAATATAGACAGTGAAAGTACAACTGGGTATGAGTTGTGAAATGCAAGAAGATAGATGCAAGATGCAAGATGAGAGATGTGAGCTGGATGGGAGATGTGAGAAAGCAGTTGGAGAGCATGGAGTTCTGCCAGGGGATGGCTGAGGACCAGCTGAGATCTTATGGGCTAGGATTAAAGAAAAGACAGATAAAGATGACATTATAGTGGGTTTTCGCTATAGGCCACTTGACCAGGAAGCACAAGTGGGTGCAGTTCTCTACAGACAAAAGCAGCCTCATGTTCACAGGCCCTGATGTCCTCTCATGGGGAATTTCAACCACACCAGTATGTACTGGAGGGACAAAACAGCAGGATATAAGCAATTCAGGAGGTTCCAGAACAGCTTCTTTGATTACATAGATGACAAAAGGAAGAGTAAGGAAAATGTGGGCCCATTGCTGAATGAGATGGAGGACCTGGTTACACAGGGTATAGGGAAGGCTGACGTACTGAAAGCCACCTTTGCCTCAGTCTTTACTAGCAAGACTTCAGGAATCCCAGGTCCCAAAGACCGGGGGAAAACTGAAGCAAGGAAGCTGTACCCTTGGTGGAAGAGGATCGGGTCAGGGAATACTTAAGTGAACTGGAGATACATCAGTCCATGGGCCCCATATGGGATGCATCCACAAGTGCTGAGGTAGCTAGTAGGTGTCATTGTAAAGCAACTATCAATCATCTCTGATTGATCATGGCAACAGGGAGAAGTGCCCAAAGAATGGAGGAAAGCAAATGTCATTCCTGTCTTCAACAAGGGCAAGAAGGACCCAGGGAACTACAAGCCAGTCAGTCTCACCTTGATCCCTGACAAGGTGATGGAGCAGCTAATCCTGGGAACCATTTCCAGGCCCATAAAGGACAAAAAAATCATGAGGAATAGTCAGAATGGCTTCACCAAGGGAAAGTCATGCTTGACCAACTTGATAAACTTCTATGATGAAATGACCAGCCTGGTAGATGAGGGGAGAGCAGTGGATATTGTCTACCTGGACTTCAGGAAGGCTTTACCTTTAGGACCTTATAAACAAGCTGTTGATGTATGGGCTGGCTAAGCAGAGTGAAATGGGTTGAAAACTGGCTGAATGGCTAGGCCAGGAAGATGCCAACCAGTGGCACGAAGTTTGGTTGGAGGCCAATAACTAGTGATGTACTGGGTCCAGGCTTGTTTAATACCTTCATTAATGACAGGCAGAGTGTATCCTTGTCAAGTTTGCTGATGACACAAAACTGGGAGGAGTGGTAGAGAGTCGTGCTGCCATCCAAAAGGTCCTCGACACCCTGGAGAAAAGGATTGCCTCATGAAGTTCAACAAGGAGAAGTGCAAAGGTCTGTGCCTGGAAAGGGACAATCCTGTGCATCAACATATGTTGGGGGCCACCTAGCTGTCAGAAAAGGACCTGGTGGGTCCTGGCAGAAACCAAGTTGAATATGAACTGGTAACATGCCCTCTCAGTCAGGACAGCTAATGGTATCCTGGGTTCATACTGGAGAAACCCCAGTGATGGGCCACAAAAATGATTGAGACTGGAACACCTCTCCAATGAGAAAAGGCCAAGAGAGCTGGGACTGTTCAGCCTACAGAAGAGAAGACTTAGAAGGATCTTATGTAAATACCTGAAGGGAAGATGCAAAGAGGAAGGAGCCAGGCTCTTTTCAGTGGTGACCAGTGACAGGACCAGAGGCAATGGACACAAACTGAAACACAGGAGGTTCCTCCTGAACGTCAGGAAACACTTTCTCTCTGTGAGGGTGACTGATCACTGCCACAGGTTGCCCAGAAAACTTGCGGAGTTTCTCTCCTTGGAGATATTCAGTAGCTGTCTGGACATGGTCATGGTCAACTGACTTTATGTGGCTTGAGCAGGGATGTTGGACCAGATGACTTCTAGAGTTCCCTTCCAACCTCAACCATTCTGTGATTCTCTGTTAGTGATCCTGACAACTGTAGGGCTCCTTTCCATTCCTTTGGGTGCTGCCAGGAGTGCTCAGAGTCTTCCTTTGCTCCCCTGCTTTTGCTTTTTTGACCCTTTTTCATTTGTTCTCCCTCAGAAATCATATGACTTTCCCTGGATGAGTCTTTCCACAATTTCACTTTCAGTTATGCTGGTCCTGGTACTTGAACTGACTAATTAAAACTAGCCTATGTCAATACAGAAGAGCCTTCTCAGAGGCAACTGCCTGATGGATTCCCCTTATCTCATCTTAGGCACTTGCAGTGTAGAAGTGTCTCCCTAGACTCCCTTCCAAGCTTGTGCATAGATCAGAACACTTCTAGGATGAGAATCACCTAATTGTGATGGAATGTCTGCAGTTAGAGCACAGAAGTGACAATTTCCCTTTGTTTAAGAAGGGACACTAAGCCCAGGCTCAAATGGAAACCCTTACCCTGTGAAACAAGAATTCTGTTCTCACCTTATCACCCCCTCTACAGACCACAGTATTGGCCAAAGGACACAGCTGTGATTCAAACTAAGACTTGGAATCACGTAAGGTCAGAACCAGGCTGACTTGCAATACAAAACATGTACCTGGATGTGTCCAGGCAGTTTTTACCACACTAAAAGCTGTGGGTCTGTGTGGCCTGGAATACCTCCAGAAGACATTTAGGGATTTAAATGATTACACTGCTAAATTCCATGAGCTAAGGAAGTGCATAGACCTTAAGGATAACTGGCACAGAATGGCCTTGTCTGTGCTAGCAAAGTCTCATCTCCTGCAAACAGAATGGCTGCAGGCTGACTTCACTCCATGGTCCATGGTACCATGCAGACCATATTCAGGAAGTGTCTAGGACAGTGCTCACTGACACTCGTCAAAGGACTGCCAAGATAATGACCGAGCAACAGGAACAACTGGGAGCATTCCCGGATGCAGCTTAACTTTGCAGTGCTGTCACAGCAGCATCGATGAAGTTATTGATTACATATAGGAGAAAAGCATCTTCTGAATCTGCTGCTGAAAAATCTGCCTCTAAGCAAGGAAAGGCTCTTTCCTTCTAGTTGTGCTCTTGGAGGCTTATTATAAAGGTAAGAGATACTCCCATGAAAGCAAGAATGAAAGGACTGGAGTCATATGGCACTAGAATAGATTCTCAGACAGTTACGTGCTAAACTACTTGGGGAGACTGACTGTGAACCTAGAAATAGTGAAAAAGCCTTTGTGCCCCTGTTGGAAACAACTGTGGAACGTATTTTGTTTACAAAGCAAAATAGAGCTTTTGAAGTGACAAAAGCAAAAATGGGTTACATGTAACCTTCTCTTTGTCAATAGTTTATGAAGGACTAATAAATTATTAATGGTTGTTTTAAGTGTGTGATGGATAGGTGTGAGCTCTGGATTTTAGCACAAGTGGCAGATGGTGTTAGGAATGACCATAGTTGTACATAGCTGATTGAGCTGTTGCTTTTTAATTGATTAGCCTTCTGTTAAAAGATCGGTTAATCACTCATTAACCCTTTCTAAGAGGCATACCATAAGGCATAACCCCAATCTCAGAAGGTCAAGTGCCATTTAACTGAGATATACCCATCTTCCTGTCACAAGACACAAATTCAGTGGAAGCAGGAAGATGGTATGGCACTTCTATAACAAACATAAGAGCAGCTGCCATGTGCTTAGATGTCTTGGAAATAAGAGAACTGATTGTGAATTCTGGGCTCCAAGGTAAAGAAACATTTTTTTTAAAAAAGTTGTGTGCATGCAGCACATAGGCATGCTGCAGTACAATAGGCTTGATGGCACAGTATGTCTTAGTACCCAGTAGGCTTCTCAAAGCCCTGTGGGTTGCCCTGTGGAATCGAAGGACATTCTAAATTTTAAGTGAACAAATGGTTAATCCAGGTAGAATGCCAGCTTGGTGGGGAAAGAAGCCCTGTATCCATCACAGCCTTCACTTCTGCCCCTGCCTAATTACAGGGACCTACTTGAAAGCACACAGATGTTACAGCTCCTCAGAGAAAAGGTGCAAGCAGAATCTCTGAATTCCACCCCTCCATGACTGACCCAGCCTCTGAAGCTGAGGTTTAAAGAAACAATTCATTTTGACACACATGAACTCCAGGGAAAATTTCAACCCATTCAAGGTCATTGAGAGCAGGATTTTCATAAGGCAGTGCTGAAGAGCAGCTGCTGCTTTTATTCTGTGTTTATAATTACAGAACAATAACAAGCAGGATGCAGCAGGGGCGGGGTCTAAGAGTTCATATGTGTGTAGGGGTGTCTATGCCTCAGCCTAGATTGGTCAGCCCCTAAATCAGAAGCACGTATTGTTATCTACTACCAAACTCAGTGTTACTAAAGCCCCTCTGCTGATGTACAAAGGAAAAAAAAAAGCTAAAATTTCGCTTGTTTGCTGCCCTAGGCAAAGTTGTCTTCCTCCTACAGCTGCTGTTTTTATTCATTATTCAGCCCTTTATAGCATTCCTTGGGGAAATTCATCCCCACCTCCCATACACACATGCTCCTTTTGTGTGAAAGCGTCTCTCCTTCACTTACCAAGGTGAAGAGTTCACCTCTTTTCAGAAGGCAAGGACTAGCCTATGAATTAAGGCCAGAGGACGACAGAGCAGAGAGCTGTTAGATTCTTGTTTCATTGTGCTTTTCAGCAAGTGGCTGTTTTTTCTCACTTGTCCCCTCAGATCTTTGCTGATGAGAAACCTGCAATTATTCACAGCTGATTACACATCTGACTGATAGCCAAGAGTCAAATACATTGAAAGAATTTCCATCCCAGCCTGACATGAAATCCACTTTTGATGGACACATGCCATGGCAGACCAGGAGCAACTATGGAAATGCAAATGCTTTTCTGTCCTGGGGAGTCATCTGTGAGTTCCAATTGCAGTCTTTAGTGGCTGTGGAGGTCTCTGGAAAGGACCTTCACCTTCTGGTACAGTGTCTTAAAGTGTGGCTTCTAGGAAGGACAGGCAGAAGTAATTTTAGAAGTTACAGTATTACCTCTAACTTCCATTTCTGGAGCTCTGCACCAGCAAAGAAGCCAAAGAGATCTGATTCTGGGTGAGAATTGTACAAAGAAAGCGGAAGGTAGCATGGAAATTATACATGAATGCTACCTCCCAAATAGACACTGACATGTTTTATGGATTAGAGTACAGGATTTTGCAGATGAGTTTCTTTTTTCCTGAGGGAGAAAATGGGATGAAGTGCATAAAACTTTAACTGAGTGTGTTGTCTGTATGGTACTGAAGAGACATCCCTACAGAAGAATAGTACAGAATGTTCAGAATCTATTAGAATTTTTTTAAATCCATTGTTATTTATTTATAGTATCCATTAATTTGTAAAACTACCTATCTTCAGATACATTGCACAATGTTATACAAAATTAAATGATCACTGGGCCCACTACCCAATGAAATCAAACCTTCTAATAAACAGAGATGTCTGTAAGGGCTGAAATAAAGAGGTAAAAGTTAATCAAGATTAAATATTAAGATGCCTGTATTAAAATGTCTTTGATTATTCCACAAGGAGCAGAAATAAACATTGCATTTTCCATGGAAATTGAGTATCAAGATCATTCTCTGCTGCTCTGAGACCACATCTGAAGAGCTTCCCCAAACACAGCGGATTTGTAAGATATTATATTCAATGTCCTCTTTTTGAAATTTTGCTCCAAATCTTATCTTGGTGTAAACATTACTGACACTTGGAATCATTCTGCATTATCAGTAACATAGTCAAGGAACCTCATTAGATCACACAAAGCTCCCATTCAGGTATCTAAGTGCTTAACTTGCATCAAATAGCCTTCATAGTTAGGAACTAATACATTTTTTTTATTTTGTCAGAAAAATGACCGCATTTTTGTAATTAACTATTCTTCCCATGAACAAGTCAGAAATGTAAAACAGGATGGAAAATACCTAAGCTATCAGGAGTAGAACACAGTCTTTGTAATCAAAATCGATGTGCAAGAATTGCAATGTGTTGCAATGTGTGATAATATACAACACTAATTTTTGGACTTGAAAATCTTTATCTCCTCTGCGTCAGTGTTAGATTTGCAACTTCAACTGGACTTGAAAGCAGAACACTTTCCCTTGCTAGAAGAACATCAGTCATGCTATGCATGTTTGCTTCACATAAAACCAACTGTAACTTTAAAACTAGATTTCTGAATTTATCTGTGGTGACAGTATTGAATTACAGAGCATCTCAAATACCTTCAGTATTTAAACACAGGAAACAAAATGCAAGTTTGACACATTGCTTTAGTGGAGTGAAGTTCAGTAGCAATAAGGACTACAATGTCAGAGCAGATTCTACTAGTATTCTGGTTAGTATCACCATAGTTAAACCCTCACACAGGGGAACACATTTTGTTGTCTCTTCAAAGATCTCAGTACAAGAACTGATCTTTCAAGAGTTACTCAGAAGTCTTACGGCAAAATGAGGATGTAAAAACATGCCAATCTGTAGAGCTTGAAATAACTAACATAAACATCCTTAAGTTTTAAATAGTAAGAAGTTTTGGTTCAGATAGACTCCAATCCTGCATTGTCAATCTGTTACTATCAGAAAAATAACATATGTAAAAATAATGTTACAAGATCATATGAGAAGTGAGTCAGAATGAAATTAAATTATAATGTTAACATTCCTAGCCACATTCCTAATAAACATTTTTATTTTGGCAAAACTTCATTTTAATGAAAATAGTTCCATTGGAAATAGTATTTTTTTTTCAATCAACCCTAGAGAGAATAAGGAATCATTCTCTAAATAATTGGAATTAGTGAGAATATTCTTCTTTCAAAAACATCTGGTGTCATCTAACATGACTTTTGCTTCTAAATATAAAGTTGATCCTAGAAGTTTTACTCACCACAAATGGCACAAAGCTATTTTCTTCATACAGAATTTGGGTTCAGTCTCCTTTCCACCCCTCACTAAAATCGCTTTGCTTCAACTATAGCTTTTTTTTGGAGGGAAAATAAGTTGTTCTTATTCTTCATTGTTGTTCCTCAGTGTGACGAAATTATGTAAATTCAACAGTATTTTTCTATCTGGGCTGCAACACAACTTCTGAAAATAGGGATCTGCTATGCACCAATGCAGCAAGGACTCTTCCAACATTTTAAGGAAGACAAGCTGCATTTGCAGTGTATTTGTCAAACAGACAAGGAGCTGAATTAAATACTCTCAAAGTAGAGAAAAAGAAATGGAGAGAGAACTAAATCAGCATGATTTCTCTTAAATAATTTATAGCATGTAAGACATGGGGTTTTTTTAGAAAAGGGACTCTCAAGTTATTTGATGATGGATTCAGTTTTCTTTGACTTTTCTTTTATCATGGCCTTCAAAGGGAAATGTCTTTGAAGTATGTCTTTGCTGTGACATGATACATGAATTGGCTTCAGCCAATGAGCTTGTTGAGGTGAGTTTACTAAGGTGTAGTTGGAAACCACGGGACTTCAAGTATGATAAAGAGTTAGGAAATAAGCCCTGCTCCTGTACCCACAAGTCTTATTTTTAACTGAGATAAGTACACTAATCTTCTATCTTATGAATTGCTCATTTTTCAGCAATCCAAAGGGGATGTTTCCACAGTGTGAAGGTCAGCAGATAGTCAAGAAGGGAGGGATTTAATTATGAGTGCAACTTTGGTTTGGGTTGGCTACTGTTGATAAAGCAGAGGAAAATTCCAGTTGTGGCACCCATGAGCAACACACTGGATTTGCTGAAAGTAGATTGTGGGTTGAGTTTGACACAATGGAGGCATATGAACACCTTTATTTTAAAAAAAAAGACCCTTAATTTAGCTTTCTGGGAAGCAGTAAACTCAATCCTACTTACAGCAAACCACTTGCAGGAACGGATATTTATGACTAGGTAAGTACTTATGTGTGTATACACACAGAGAGATGTTTGATGACACAGTGCTAGACAACGTTTCTCTGTAGTTAGTGAGCAAATTATTGTCAAAGTAATTTAATTTTTTCTGGCTCACTTCCCACCTTGGGATCTGTGTCAAGGTTTTAGAATGGTTTGATCTCTGCCAAGAGACCATTTAAGTGTTTAAATCAAATAATGGATCTCACTTATTATCTAGAGCATGCCCTCAGCTTTCATGGCATCACTGGTAAACTTGACAGCTTGATTTTGTGACTGCTTTCAGAGAAACATCAGCTCCCCTGGGGAAAGTTGCAAGATCAAAGATTGGTTACAGCTGTCATGTAGCTTACTGAATCCTTGGAAGTTATTTCAGTGTAAAAATAGGGTAAACTAGATCAGAGTCAGGCCTCAAGTGTTTCCTTTGGCTCAGAGTGGCTAGGAGGAATTAGGAGAATGTGACTTGAACCTTGCTCAGGAAGGAATCTGTAAGGGCAAAGCAAGTTTTCAGTTCATATTAGTGGAGTTAAGGGTTAGATCCATTCACCAGATGACAATCCAGTCACAGGACAGCAATTAAATACTTTGTGGCTTGGAGTTGGAGATGGGTCAAAGTTTTCATATAGAAAAGGTCACTCCAGAAATTTGGTCCTTTCTAAAGAATGGGTGGAAAATTCAGCTTCTGAAGCTGCCCAGGACTTTTTGGGGCCTCATTTCTCTTTGAATAAACGCAAAGAGCATTTTAAAGACTGGGTTAGAATTTTATCTTTCATTCTTCAGAATCGCTGAAAAAACTGTCTGCTTTTGAAGATAGAAACTTTGAAAATGGAAATTCTGAACATGGAAAGACAACACATTAGTAATGCGATTTTAAGGTGCTGAAGTTTCAATTGATCTCTTTCCTTTCCAACCAGATGCTAATAACTGTCATATTATAGCTCTACTGGAATGAAAAAGGAGTCTTGCAGTATTCTTATTTTAAAGGTCTGATAGTTTCTTTATTGGTTACTAGCCAAGCTTCACAGTTCAGAACACCAGAAGGCACCACAAAATTGTGCATAACACGCATTTAAAGTTTCATCCAGTTGCTCCAGTACTGCATCCAAAAAGACAGTAATTTTTACCAACTGTCTGTCTATTTGTTCCAGTGAACCTCAGTGGGGAACACCAGCAATAATTTCTCTTCATTTCAAGGAACAACTTTCACAGTTCCAGCTTCACTGTGCCAGGACTTTACTACATGTCCATTGGTATTACATGGTCCCTGTTTTTCAATGAATGCTGATTTCAGGTTGTGTGGATTATATCTTTCAACCTTTTCCATGCCTGCTTTCTACAAATCTGTGAAAACTGTCATACACTTACTTCAGTGCACAGATAGATTTAGTAAAATACACTACCCAGCTTCGAGCACTGCCATGCAGAACTAAAGGTGAAATCAACAGGGAATTAAAGTTCTCTAGCAGTGTGAGCAAATTTAGGCATTCCCTTCAATGGAAGATAAGATATCATACAGTTCACCTTGGGCAACTTGTTAGCATTAATTTTTTTTTCTGTATTAAAGTCTTGTTAACATGAAGAAGTTTTGGTGGTATTAAATGTGCTTTTTTTTAAGACAAACTTTCAAAATGGTACCAAATTCAAATCACGTTTGTAACGTGACCAGTTGTAGCTGATATCCTCAGCCAGAGACTCTAGAATGTGTGGTTATCATCTAGATGGAAGCCCTATGGCACCTTAGTTAAACTCCCCCTTTCAGTGGGTCTGAGCAGGGATGAGGCAGGTCTGATTTCTGGCTGGCACTTTGGTATTCACTTCTGTATTTTAGAATTTATTTTTTTTTCTCCACCTTGTCTGTGCCAAATTCCATTTTCAAAAGCTCACTGCTACTTAGTCCAGAAGGATTGATTTCACACTAAAATCATTGTCTACTGCTTAAATCCAGCTGTCTTCAATGAGAACAGAAAAGCTCAGATGATTTCAGGCCCTAGACAGCATGAAGTCATGGTCTGCCTGAAGTTTGTAACTCCAAAATTCCCTCTTATTTCTACTGACTGCTACTGTGACCAGATTGCCTTTGTCAGAGGCTTGCACTCTAGGAGGCAGAAGCTGAAGGTGCAGTCAGTGGCCAGAAGCAAATAGCTATCACATCTTTTTCCATAGTCTGGCCATTAAAACTGGTTGCAAACAACCTTTTTCTTGCTTGTTTTGAAAATATTATTGCATGTAGATATGAATGTGTGAAGGAATGGCCAAAGACTAACTGTTTGGAGATTCCTGATCAATGGAGGAAAGAAGACCCTATCAAAGGTTGTTTGGGTCTTTTAACTGTAAGGAAGAGATGTTACAGTCCTTACTTGTAAGGAGATATGATTATGTTTTGTTTCATTATGTTAACAGCCTAAATTAATGTAAATAAACAAGACCTAAGACCTGTTCTTTAAGAATCCACCTCAGACAAATGTGATAAGGTGTTTTCTAGTCTAAATGTGGACAAGTGCCCAGAATCAATCTTCTGTTTCTCTTCTTGGACACTTGTTAATGAAACCAAATAACTAGCATTCCCCAACACATATGCACATGGTCTACACATGTGATAGGTCCCAGCCAGCTCACTCTGTTACACATCTGAAGAGAGAAATTCAAATAATTGTAAGTGCCTGTGAATTGATGCTTTGTTGCTATTTCTTGAATGAAGGCATTAATGTAGTAAGAGCCCCAAGGGGAAAATCAACAATTTACTGAAAGTGTATATCCTCTTGCATGGAAAAAGAAAAAAGACTGTTGAAGACAACAGAAAGCATATAGGTCCAAGCAGACACCATTAGAGAGCTGAAAACCAGATTTATCTTTAATATCTTTTTCTCTTTCAACAGACAAGGCAAGTAGCACAGGCATCTCATTTCTGAAATCCAGGTCCCGAGGTCAGGGAACTTTTTCTTACTTCTTCCTTTCCAGACCTAAGACAAGATGAATAACCCATTGTCCTGGTTTGGCTGAAACAGAA
>NW_009609131.1:0-5753 GCF_000690535.1 Cariama cristata
TGCCCCCCCCGCTGCCCTGCGCTGCGGTGGGGCTTGGGCCGTCGGTCTTGCGGTGGATTAATTGGGCATCTCGGAATTAGAGAAACGAAGCGGTACCCTGGTACGAAGGTGTTTTAGATGCGGGGGTTTGTTGGCTGGTGGTACCTGCAATGGTTAATCACGTGGGCTGTAAAATAGGATGTTTCTGCCACTTGCACTGTTTATTTACTTTTTGTATTTCACTGGGGCTGGACTATCAACATAAATTAGCCAGCTGTGTTGTCTGTGGATTTGTTGGGGTTTTTTTTTACTTATGTTTCTCTTTGTATCAACAAAAGGAAGGAGACTTTAAGTGTTTGCAATCTAAAAGCCAGAAAGAAGTATTTGTTTAAAGATATTTTTAGCTGAAAACCTTGAAAAAGCATGTAAAATTTTATCTTGATAAGCTTGGCAATAGATTTGCCCTTGCAAACACTTTATTTCATTTTTAAAGCCAGTCTGATTTAGTGATTTCAGAATGACTGAGAATGTGAATAGTAAAGGCTCAGAAAGCAAATAAAAAGAAACCAAATTTATTTTTTAAAAGATCTCCTATAGGCTGCCTTTTTATGACAATCTTCAAATGCTTTTCAGAGTTTATTAGTACACATACAGCCCTTCTGGCTTGGGGAGTGGAACAGTCAAAATAATGTTCAGTAGCAGGATGTGTGTTTATTAAACGTACTTACCCAGTGCAAGTGTGGTTAGCATATTGACAAATAAAGAATAGCATTCTAAACAAATATACACATCTTGTAGTTTAAGTAGGAGGGGAGAGGAAAAAATTTGATTTGGACCCCAATGAATGAGGTGCTGGAGCATGTGCCTAAATAAAGGCACAGTCGTAGGGTAGAGAATTGAGCCTTGGTTTTGTACTTGTTGATGTTACATGCCCTTTCTTGTGTTTTCGGCCTGGCTGCTACCACACAACCCTCTTTTCTGTCCTTATCCCTTCTGTAGGGAGCTTTGAGCTGCATCCATATGATTTTTTTTCTGTTGAACTTTGAAATTCTTATGTTTCAGATGGCTTCCAGGAGTGATACGCTTCACTGATTCAGAACCGGTCTATACAAAAGTAATTATAGAAGTTGCATGGAAAGGCTTTTTTTAATGACAAAGATGTCTGTAAAATCAGTCTTGAAGGCAGCCACCTGTGTGCACTGTTGAGGCTTTGCAGGATCTTCAAAATAGATGCCAGGTTTAATCATGTTAAAATGCACATCTACTCGAAACTTTTAATACAGCGCTCCTTTCAAGATTAAAGTTGTTGTCAATTGCTATTTCTAACAAAATTACCATGCTGGGTAAATCTATAACAACTTCATTAGGAAGTATTCAGCATGGTTACTTAACAGAAAATTAAATCCCAAATAGATCAGAAGAGAGCTTACCTCTTCTTTCCTAAAGGATGTTCTTTACCTTGCATTTCTGTTCAGCAAATTCTGCAGGCACAGGACACTGACAGTGCTCTCCATCTCTGTAGACCGGCAGTAGGGATGGTTTCTTGAGCCTTAGGAAATCTCAGCCATGCCTTTTTTCCCCTCGTGTGTGCTACAGTAAAAGACTGAACGTTGAAGCTACGAGTCTGGAGGTTTTTTTATGGGTTATAGCAACATGCTTTTGATCTGTGACAAGCTGGGGACGGGAGGGAGGAGGGGGAGAAGGGACTTGCGGGGTGGATGTTCTGTGAGCCCTTTGAAACTGGACACCTATTATATGTTTGTCAGCAAGTCGGTGGGATGAAGTGACCCAAGTGATCTCGGAGACCTGTGTCCTCTAAGCTGAGGAAAGCACGTACTCCCATTATATGGTCACTGAACAAAGACGCTGTTCGAGGAGCTTTCTCCAGAGAAAGGTCTTTGACATTCCAAGTTCAGATTTCAAGAGAAACTGCTAATATTCTAATGCTTGTTTCTCTGATAAATAAATTAAAAATAAACAGAGCATACCACGTATTTGTTGACCGTCAGAAAGTAGCATATAGTTTGCTTCTTTCAGCTGAATTAGTCTAGGAGTTAGGATTTGCATGCTTGGCCACGGGTACCTCTGAGTTAAACAAATGGTATTTGCATAGTGTCTTCATGCTGGTGGCAGCATCTTGTGTTTGTCATGGCTTTGCGTGTGCAATAGTAACACATTGGTCAGATGGGAGTTTGGGTTTATCATGAGAACAACTTGAATAAGGGGAGATTTATCAGCCCCTTAAAATAAGGAGTCAAGCACGTAACCACCTCCTTCTCCACAAAATGCTGCTTAGCATTATCAGCTTCTATTGTGTTTCAGGCTTAATTTAAAAATGAAACCTAGCTTGTCATTCTCTGGGGTCTTGAGAAAAATCTCTGAAACGTGATCCGAGTGGAAAGAGATACAGACTGTGAACAGTTTTAGAGAGATGTAAACTGCTCTCCATGCTATTTTAGAGGACACCACATTTAGGCCAGTATGATTATTTGATTTGTCATGGATGGAAGGAGAAATGAGTGGGAAAGAAAACTTTGGAGTGTGGGGGCAGGATAAGGGGGCAGGAGGAGAAGAAACTTGGATACCAAATCCAAAAGCTCAGTTTTCAGGAATGTAGGTGGTTTGGTGGGAGTTTTAAAGACTAAGGACATTATGCTTTTGCTAATATTCATCTCTAGGCAACTAGAAATCTGTAACATGGTGCTTTTCTCACATTTACATTAACACTCCTCAGACTCTGATTTTTTTTTTTTTTGGTTGTATTCACTGAAAACAGGGAAGATCTTTCACCTACCATTAGGCATGAGGTTTGTACAAAATGGACAGCAAGCCACTTTACAAATCCAATACCATATTCAAGTTGAGGGCCTCTGTGTTTTTTTGCCTGTGGTGGATCCAAAGTAGAAATAATGCATGTATAAAGTCCAGATTTCTGAAGGACTTGAGATGCAGCTCAGGTTAGGATGCTTACAGCTTGTGGGGAAGGAGGAGGAGGAACTTCTGGCTTTGTCCATACCTTATTTCATACCTGCAAGAAGCTGTTCCCTTGCACTCGTGCTCTGTTCTGGCGGTCTGTGGGCAGCTTGGTGTGCGCTGGGCCTGTAGCTCTGAAAAGGAGAGAGAATTTGGCTGAGTACTCAAAGCTGTTCCTGTGCCTACATGCAGAGTGGTGTAGGCAGGCAGTAGGGAAGGTCATTCAAGTCTTGGGAGAGCTCAGCTGCTCTCTGTGATGTATGTATGTTCACTTTTTTATTCTTTTTGTTAGATGTCTTAAAATATGACGTACAATTCTGAGTTAACTAACAAAAGATAAACTTTTCTTGTGTGGCTGCCCCTAAAGGAAGAAGGCAGACAGCTGAGGGACTTCATTTAAACTTGTAAGTGTTCCTCAAAAGAGAATTGGCTACCTAAAGATGAAAAATTGAGTAAATAAGAAAGCATTTCTATTAGGAAACACATTCGATTTTTTTTTTTTCCCCTTCCTTTGAAGAGGCCTCAGTTTAGCCCTTGCTAAATAGTCTTGCAATTTCTTTGAAATTAGTATTTCCTACATAAGTCTGTTGATGATTTTGAATGCTTTGTGAAAGGCTTTTAAATAAAAAATGAGAACATTTATCTTGAAGGACTACTTAGTACTCAAGTTAAATGTTGATCACAGTAAAGCTCCAAATGAGAAAAAATTTAGTCTTTAAATTGATTTTGGTTTAAAACATGTAAGGGTATTCTATGTGCCCTAGAGAGAGATGAGAATGCCTGGGGCTTTGTTGCTGCTCTTTTTTCCTCTTCATCTTTCTGAACAAAATGTGAAAGGAGTCAGGGAGGGGAAAGACTAGAAATACAGTATCTCCATAGGCAGAACTTGAGTAGTTTAATAGGCTTTACTAAAATCCTAAAATGTTTTTTTATTATATGACTCATTCTTTGTGGCGCTCTGTCAGTAATGTATACGGGAGTGAGACTTGTCATCTTGCAAACTCAAGTTCATCCACGATTTGCCTTGGACTCTCTTGAGTCAGTGTGAGGGGCCGGTGAGCCTCAGGAGATGTGCGTCTCTTACTCCAGTGAATGCTGAAGGCACATGGGTCAAGTAGGTTCTTAACTCAGTCCTCTCGGTTTAATGTCTGAATTTAGGTAGGAGGAACCTGGGCTATAATACATGTGTATATTACGTATTTTGTACTTTCCCTGTGGATTGTGCAATGAGAAGAATGACTGGCCACTATTGCAAAGCATAAAAATCGGAAAGAATGCTGCAGCCCAGATGCAAGCACTTAAAATAAGGTTCTCATCAGAACAATATTGACAGGTTTATATACCATTCAGTGCACTTTAATCAATTCTAAAATAAAGAAATGTTAATTAGTACTATATAGACATTGGTGTCCAGTTCAGTCCAATTCTGCTGCAGAGACCTGTGAGGTACATGGATGAGCTCTTCCTTCATCAGCTGGGCTCCACTGTCCCTAGTGATATGGGTGTACTGAGCTTGGTGGGTTGCTAAGTTGAAGCCTGCCTGTTCAGGCCGGATAACGTATTAAACAGTTTTTCTTTAAGAGAATTGGAATAAAATGTCATCGTGTATATGGAAAATAAGGGTGTGAAATCTTAGTAGGTGCTAAATTAGGACAAGTTTTCCCCACACAAGTGCACTTTTTCCCCGGTGACTTAGAGCCATGATGAAAGCATGGTGAAACGCTGCAGTGATTAAATGCCAGGGGAGGTAATTCACAGGACGATCTGAAAATATTGGACAAATGGTCTTAGAAGTGAGTTATGTTTAAATGTTGGTGTTGCACCCGACTAGAAATAATGCCCTGCCTAAATAACCTGGGAAATAGCTGAAGAAATTGCATTGTGTGACAGCGACAGAGATCCACTGTCAACTCAGAGCGACAGGGACCCTAGGAGTCAGGTTTAACGGCCGTGGTGAAGTGGTTGCAGAATACGGATTTAAGTTGCTAAGATAACTGGATGCCTTACGTAATCTGGTTACATTTAAAGAGAATTATTAACTACTCCCTTTGCAGTGCTATTCTTGAATTAAAGGGGGATTTTGGATGGGAACCTGAAGTAAATTCAGTGAAGTGTGTGTGCAAAGTAATTGAAGTAGAAGGACTCTTGCTTTCAAAAACTGCTCTTTTGTCTGAATTTCATAAGCAATGGTTCAGAAAGCATTTGCACCTTATTTAAAAAGTAGTGTGGAGTGCTACATAATACCATGTATTACTTTGTAATATTGCATATTAATGTATTGTTGGCCCCGTATATAATTACAGTTTCAAAGCTAAAATCTCCTCTGTTTAGTGTGCTGCCAGACCTTGCAGACAAAGCATGCAGCAGCGTACCTGACTGATGTCAGAATAGCTGGCTACTATTTGTAGTAAGTGGCGGGGTGGTGACCCCTACCCAACGTTCCCTCTGGAAGTGACTGGCATCACAGGGGGAGAACAGAGCTTTTACATTGCAGCTGTGAATTCAGTGACTTATTGTACCCACTATGCTCTTGGAGACTTTCCCTTCTTCCCAACCCAGAGCATGTGGCAGAGCTGTAACGTATCTGTGCCTGGTTTTGTATGGTGGTAAGGAGCTGTCACGTTTGTCAGATGTACTCCGCCAAGTCCCATGTGTTCCTGTGTGCTTTGCTGTATCCCCATTAGAATTACATTTTGATAAACCTCACAGAGCTGAGAAGCAGGTCTTTATCTGAGTTTGCGTAAGTTGTACCTTAATAGCTGATGTCAGAGAGCAGTGAGAGCAGGACTGAATCACAGAAT